>NW_026057588.1:3640194-3708371 GCF_023721935.1 Panthera uncia
ACACATATGATGTATACATGTATCTATAAATGTGTCTATTACACACACATATGATGTATACATGTATCTATAAATGTGTCTATTACACACATATATGATGTATACATGTATCTATAAATGTGTCTATTACACACACATATGATGTATACATGTATCTATAAATGTGTCTATTACACACACATATGATGTATACATGTATCTATAAATGTGTCTATTACACACACATATGATGTATACATGTATCTATAAATGTGTCTATTACACACACACATATGATGTATACATGTATCTATAAATGTGTCTATTACACACACATAAGATGTATATATGTATCTGTAAATGTGTCTATTACACACACACATGATGTATACATGTATCTATAAATGTGTCTATTACACACACATATATGATGTATACATGTATCTATAAATGTGTCTATTACACACACATATATGATGTATACATGTATCTATAAATGTGTCTATTACACACACACACATGATGTATACATGTATCTATAAATGTGTCTATCACACACACATATGATGTATACATGTATCTATAAATGTGTCTATTACACACATATGATGTATACATGTATCTATAAATGTGTCTATTACACACATATGTATACATGTATCTATAAATGTGTCTATTACACACACATATGATGTATACACGTATCTATAAATGTGTCTATTACACACACACA
Source organism: Panthera uncia (assembly GCF_023721935.1). Classification (NCBI taxonomy): domain Eukaryota; kingdom Metazoa; phylum Chordata; class Mammalia; order Carnivora; family Felidae; genus Panthera; species Panthera uncia. The sequence goes on from NW_026057588.1 coordinate 3,640,907, forward strand.
TGTATGATGTATACACGTATCTATAAATGTGTCTATTACACACACACATGTATGATGTATACACGTATCTGTAAATGTGTCTATTACACACACACATAGAAAAAATATCAGAAGGACACACTCTAAATATTAAATCCGCCTGTCTCTACAGGATGGGATTATGGGCGGCTTATTGTCCATTACTCTTTCCCCGTGTATTTAAAATGTATCCGATAAACATATGTATATTATCTTTATGGTCAGAAGCAGACGATGATCACTGTTTTTAAAATAAGCCATTGAAAGGAAGCAGGCCACCCTGGAGGCTGGCAATCAACAATGTTTTCCAGAACTTCAGAGTGAACTTTCTGATGGCAATTTAGCGCCACGACAGGCAGAAAGTGAGCCTCGTGCTCTGGGGCTCATTAAAATCGCGCTAACAACCCTCACAGGGACCCTGAAAGTAGGGGAGGCTGTGTTCTTCATCATTGCTGCCAGCTAGGTAATTACGATCCACTCAACCCAACGTGGGACTGGCAGGAAAAACAGCTTTCTTGTTTTCAGGGGCAGGAGGGCGGCGTTGAGATGCCAGAGGGAAAACCTCTTGGGCCACAGGCAAGAGAACTTTGGGAATAAATAAATTTAAACACTTGTGAGGGAATTAAAACTTTGAAATAGCAAGAGGAGAGTTACATCAGGCTGCAATCAGGCAGAAGCCACCTGTGAATGCTGAGGCTGTTTTTGTTTTCCCAGTTTGCGTGAGGGCAGCAGTTGCTGTAAGGGGCTGGGGTGTTATTCTCTGCGGCCAGAGGACAAACTTTTCTCCAAGTCACACCTTTCGCTTCCCTGATCCCCACCTCCCAGATTCCCAACAGGATCTCAACCACACTCGGGCTCAACATGTACATTTTTGGAGTCTCAAGTGAGACACAAGTTTGTGTACTTTTTCACTACAGAGTCACCAAAAGCTTTTACACTAAAATAAAAGTACCTTAACTGTTTCCAAAGAGAGCAGCTTTAGAAATACAGAGAAAGTTCAAATCTCCTTGCCCGTTCCTCTCCTTTTTCCCCTCTTCACCTTAACCCTGTTGGTAGTTTGGTGTAGTCCTTTTACTTGCCTGCATGGACGCACACACCTGTTCCCAGTTTCCAATATGCAAATGCAGAACACATCAAGTCTGTGGTGAAGTAACCCGCTTTTTTTTTCTCCAGTTATCAGTTTGTGATGGACATTTTGCCAGAGCAGTAGATAAAGATCTATCTTTTTCTTTCTCAATGACTACACAATGTTTACGGGGCTATTGCTGGGCTCTGTGCTAGCATCTGGGGATGTCATTGTAAATAAAGGGTAATAAAAGACATAGGGAAGCCTGGGTGGCTCAGTTGGTTAAGCGTCCAACTTCAGCTCAGGTCATGATCTCACAGTCTGCGAGTTCGAGCCCCGCGTGGGGCTCTGTGCTGACAGCTCAGAGCCTGGAGCCTGCTTCGGATTCTGTGTCTCCCTCTCTCTCTGCCCCTCCCCTGATTGCACTCTGTCTCTCTCTCTCTCTCAAATATAAATAAACATTAAAAAAAAATTTTTTTAAGATTCCCTTTCTCCTTCTGCCCCTCCCCCTCCTCTGTGTGTGTGTGTGCTCCGTCTCAAATTTAAATAAATAAATAAATAAATAAATAAATAAAATATGGAAAATGACGACAGTTTCAGTCTGATAAAATTGCATTAACAAATAAAATAGGTTATAGTCTAATTAGAAGATCATTATCAGTAATCACAGTTTTATCTCTGTGTAATACTTTGGGATTAATAAAAACTATACAACAAAATATTTCATGAAAAAATTTAAATACGCAATTCTAGTAAAGGGAAAAAACTGCTAATCATGTGAAATACCATATGAAGGATCAAATTTAGCCCCACACTGACAGCAGAAAGATTTACTTTTTTAAGAGCTACTCATTCGTTGGTAGAAAACCATTTTCCGGTGGAAACACTGGTTATTGGAAACGTTGGTGGAAGAACCAGCGAACGCAACCTGGTAGAAGGTCTTTGCTGCCATCTACTGGACGTTGTCACAAAAAATATACAAATTAGCCCTAAAATCAATTATTTTAGAATTTAAAATGTTCAGAGGCACCTGGGTGGCTCAATCGGTTAAATATCTGACTCGAGTTTGGTTCAGGCCGTGATCTCATGGTTCATGAGCCTCACATTGGGCTGACAGTGTGGAGCCTGCTTGGGATTCTCTCTGTCCCTCTGCCCCTTCCTAGCTCATGTTTTTTCTCTCTCTCAAAATAAGTAAATAAACTTAAAAAAAAAAAAGGGGGAAATTTTTTTAAATGTTCAAAATGGGGGACCTGGCTGGCTCAGTCAGAAGAGCGTGTGACTCTTGATTTCGGGGTCATGAGTTTGAGCCCCACATTAGGTATAGGTTACTTACATAAGTAAATAAAGTTAAAAAAAATAAAATGTTCATGGGGCGCCTGGGTGGCTCAGTCGGTTAAGTGTCCAACTTAGGACTTGATCTCACAGTTTGTGGGTTCGAGCCCCGCATCAGGCTGTGACGTCTAGAAAGCTCGGAGCCTGGAGCCTGCTTCAGATTCTGTGTCTCCCTCTCTCTCTTCCCCTCCCCTGCTCGTGCTCTGTCTCTCTCTCTCTCAAAAATAAATAAAGGTTAAAAAAAATTTTAAAAAATTAATAATAGTGTCAATACAATTCTGCGAGTTGCAAATAAAATTAAATTATTAAAGGTAAGAAACAGAGCATACTAACAACTAATATCTCTGGATATTGGAAGCAGCCTTTTTTCTTAAAGTTTATTTTAAGAGAGCGTGTGTGAGTGAGGGAGGGGCAGAGAGAGAATCCCAAGCAGGATTCCCTCCGCTCTGAGCCTGATGGATGCAGGGCTCCATCTCACAGAGCTGTGAGATCATGACCTGAGCCGACATCAAGGGTCGGAATGTTAAGCTAAGTCACCCAGTAAGTAAGGTTTTTAAAAGTGTTTCTTTTATTGTCTCTATGTTTTATAATTACTCCATTGTGTGTGCACAACCTAATAAAATATTTTTTTTCATTCTAACAACCTTATACACACACACACACACACATACACACACATATATATATATATATATATATATTTTTTTTTTTTACCCGTAACAAAGGTATGCCACTATTTAGAAATCTGGGACAAAAGGGGGATGTGAGGCAGAGAAGGAAGAGGAGAAGCCAGCTGGAGAAGAGCGAGCCAAGGGGACGAGGGGTTTTTAAGAGGGTAGAATTGTTACGGAACGAGGCTGAAACGCTGGCGGAAAAATCAAGCGGCACTTGGACATTTTGGTTGATCGGAGATTTATTTAACACCTGCGGGCTCAGAGGAGACTGTTTCTCCAAAGATCTGAGCCCCGAATGCAAGTGGGAAGGGTATTTTATAGTTGTCCGCTTCCATATCTGTGGTGGGTTCCGGCGGCAAACAGGGCAAGAAGAATGTGGAAGAGGGGTCTCTAAGCCAGAGACCAGAGCTTGTCTTAGTCCCACGGGCCATCTTTGGTGCGGTACTTAATTCACTTCTCCAACAGAATGGCCGGTCCCATCACCGGCTGCACTGAGTTTGACGACTGACTTCAAGAAGACCCAAATCACTGTCGGCTCTGATAAGAGCTCTTTTATGGGGATGTGGGGGAAGGAAGCCCAAGTGAGAAGAGGACAGGCTGGATAGAAGTAAAAACACGTCTCTACACACCTGTGTCTCTCTAGACATCTAAATACATTGGCCTTGTGCCACTTATGCATCTTTTAATAGACTGGATCCAGAGTCCATGGGACCTCCGTGCACTATTTTTCAAAAACAAAACAAACAAAGCAAAACTCTACTGCGTGATTGACAGTCTAAGAACCAATGTTGAAGGACAGTGGTTGGAAAATCTCAGGGCGTGTTAGAATCCCCCTGGAGGGCTTGTAAGATGGAACGAGGCACTGCCCGCCCACCACCCCACCCCCCCAGGGTTTCTAATTTAGTAGGTTTGGGCTAGAGCCTGATTGTTATTTAATTTCTATCGAGTACCACAGGTGTGGGATGCGTCTGGTCCTGGCCCACACCCAGAGGGTAGGAGTGATTGAATGGTTGATCACACTTGACCCTGTCACCTTCCACTAAATCCTAACTATCCCCCGGGGAGGCATGGAGAAAGCAGAAGGGGGGAGGGGGCAGGATCGCTGACCTCTGTGAACACACAGCAATGTTCATCCTCTCTGTTGGCCATGGAGGTGGGCTGTGAAGCCATTGAAATGGCCTCATGGTTTCAGTGGGGAAGGGGACCTTGTGGTGTGACAAGCCATAGGAGTCACTAGGTAACTACAATCGGCAATCAGAAGACTCTGAGCTGGCAGTCAGCCACACATAGGATCAGCTGAGGAGCCTTCAAAATTCCCAATGCCCGGGATGCGCCTGGGTGGCTCAATCGGTTAAGCGTCTGCCTCTTGATTTCAGCTCAGGTCATGACCTCACGGTTCAGGAGTTTGAGCACTGAGTCGGGCTCTGCACTCACAGCATGGAGCCTGCTTGGGATTCTCTCTTTCCTCTCTCTGCCCCTCCCCTGCTCATGCTCACTCTCTGTCAAAAATAAATAAACATTAAAAAAAAAAAAAAGAAAAGAAAACCCTCTCAATGCCCAGGCCACACTCCAGACCAGCCAGATTCTTATCTCTGAGTGTGGCCCCCATGCATGGGTGGTTTTCTGGTTTTGTTTTAACTCTCCAGATGGCTCCAACACGTAGACACATTGGAAAATGGGGTGAGGCCCATTGATGAGAGTCCCTACGATGAAAACAAACAAGGCTGTATCATCAAAACATTTCCCAGGTCTGGTGAAGAAAGTCGGACTTAATCGCCATGATGGAGAACCACCTCCTGCTCAGCTCCAAGAACGCCCAGAGCCTGAAGTTTCTGGGTGAAGAGCAAGTCCACACAGGATTTCAGACGGGGAGCCTGCCCCAGGGAAGGACTTTAAACCCTCCTTACAAACAGGAGGACTTGTGTAAAAGGCCACTTCCTGTGGGAAGTGACAGACCCAGAGCTTTGAAAGTTACTGGACCCCACCTAGGAGCTAAACTTGCTTTTCTCAAAAGGTCCCAAGAGCAGGAGCATCAGCATCATTTGGGAACTTCTTCCAAGTGCAGATTCTCAGGTCCCTAAAGACAGGGAAAATCTGAGAAACTGTCACCACCAAGAGGAACCTAAGGAGGTTTCACAGGGAAACGTAGTGCTGGATCCTGCATAGGAGGCTGCAACGGGACATCACGTGAAAATCAAGGAAATCAGTAAAGTATGGGACTATTCCAACATATTGTCAGTTGACAAATGTTCCCTGTGCTGCACAAGGTTAGAGCAAATGGTGCAGGACGTGAGGGAATCCTGTGGGCTTGGGAAAACTGTTCTAAAACTCAGCTTTTTAAAAACACTTTCTTTTTTAAAGTTTTATTTTGAGACAAAGAGAGAACACAAGCAGGGGAGGGGCAGAGAGGGGAAGAGAGAATCCCAAGCAGACTCCACACTCAGTGCTGAGCCTGATGCAGGGGTATGATCCATGACCACGAGACCATGACCTGAGCCGAAGCCAAGAAAGAGTTGGACGCTGCACCATGACTGAGCCACCCAGGCGCCCTAAAACTCAGTTTAGCGTGGGCCTGCTCACCTGTGGCTTAACAAGGCCCTCAGGGGATGCCCATGTCACTAAATTAAGGTGACCTACTAATGAGTGTCTCAGAATGCCTCTGTAGTCAATGTGGGAAATTAGTTTGCCAAATTTAGCAAAACATCCAGGATGCAAGTGACAAAGCAGAACAGGCAGAGCACAAAGGATTTTTAGGGCAGTGACACTATTCTGTATGAGACTACAAGGGTGGGTGAATGTCACACACCTGTCTAAACCCATAGAATGTGTAACACTGAGTGACCCCTAAACTATACACTCTGGGTGAAAATGACATCAGTGTAGGCTTATCAACTGTAGCAAATGCCACCACTCTGATAGGGGATGCTGATAGTTAAGGGAGGATGTGTTTGACTGGGGACCGGGGGCCTCTAGGAAATCTCTGTACTCTGTGCTGTTTTGTTGAATCTAAGTTTGCTCTAAAAATGTCTAGTTGAATTGTTCGGTGGTATGTGATGATTCAGAACGTGTTTATACTTTAAGAAAATGTTCATCTGAGATCCAAATTTCATTATTTCATATTTAATCTGGCCACCCTACCTGGATCATCCTATTTTACAAGGGAGTAATGGATAACAGGAGGGGGGTCTGGGTGGCTCGGGTCAGTTGAATGTTCATCTCTTGGTTTCAGCTCAGGTCATGATCTCGTGGTCATGAGATGGAGCCCCATGTCAGGCCCCTCGTGCTGACAGCTTGGAGCCTGCCTGGGATTCTCCCTCTCTCTGCCCCTCCCCAGCTTGTGCTTGCTTGTATTTTCTCAAAATAAACTTTAGGGCGCCTGGGTGACTCAGTTGGTTAAGCGTCCGACTTCGGCTCAGGTCATGATCTTGCAGTTTGTGAGTTTGAGTTCTGGGTCAGGCTCTGTAGTAACAGCTCAGCCTGGAACCTGCTTCAGATTCTGTGTCTCCCTCTCTCTCTGCCCCTCCCCTGCTCACGCTGTCTCTCTCTCAAAAATAAACATTAATAAAAATAATGGATAACAGAAAGACATTCAGCAGCCACCATTTTTATAAGGAAATATTGACAATAAGATTTGCCTTCATAAACCCAAAAGCCTTATAAGGAAACAATGGGACATAATTAAAACAGAAAATGAAAACCAATAAGGAAGATGTCATCGTTCCAAGATCCTCCATAAATTAACATTTATGGAACATCTACTGTGTTCCAGAAACCTTGTAAGTGCTCACAATATCATATGTCATTTTTATAAAATAGGGGACAAATCGCCATTAACCTCCTTCTTGGAGCAGAAGGGACTTAAATCTGATGGTGGAATCATTGGGAAGTCATTTTTTAATGTATTTTTTGGTGGCGCTTAAAAGTGCCCAGCTGACGAAAGGCACAATTACACTCATGACACGTGTAGGGCTTTACCCCAGAGTGTGTGCGCTGGTGAACGTTGAGGTTCCCTTTGTGGCTGAAAGCTTTCCCACACTCTTCACACACATAGGGCTTCTCCTTTGTATGGATCCTCTTGTGGCTCCGCAGGGTGGAGTCGTGGGTGAATGTCTTGAGGCAGATTTCACAACAGTAAGGCTTCTCGCCTGTGTGGATTCGCTGGTGAACTCGGAGGTCCGAAGTCTGCATGAAACTCCCAGAACAGGTGTTGCATTTAAAGGGTCTCTCTCCCGTGTGTGTCCTCCAGTGGATGGAAAACTGAGATTTATAACGAAATTCTTTCTTACAGAGGCTACAGACGTTTGATGTCACTCCCGTGGCTTTTTTCCCAACAGGATGAACTGATGACACAGGCTGTCCTGAAAATTCTCCTCTGTCCAAATGTGTGGCCACGTCCTGGGAAATGGAGGTGTTTTCCTGTTTTCTCCTTTTGGAACTTCTTTGAGTCTTCCAGGAATCTCTTCTCTTCCCATTCTGAGTGGACACTTGTCTCTCTGAAACCTGTGTGGAAGGCTTTTCGGCATCCACATTTTTAATACCGGTTCCTTCTTGGAGAGTCTTCATGGGAGCTGTTGAAAGAAGGGTTAACACAACAACACTTAATAAAGAGCATTTTCAATGATACCAACCTCATTTGAACCAAACACTGAGGTGGGCTAAGAACTTCTCATCAATCAACAAACTTGAGATTGGGTTGTATGTAGGACACTCTGGAAATCAGTGATGGAGAAGGCATTTGAGAGCCTCCCCACCACCAGCACCACCAAGAGATGTCAATGCTTGATCCCCAGCCCCCTCCCCAGCAGAGAAGTCACTCTTCCCAGTTTCCATGCTCACCAGGACCCTTCAGAAAGGGAGGCTCTTGGGATTTAAGTATTCTTGTCTCTTCCAAGTCTTCTGTCAGACTCTTCTCCAAGTTCTCCTTAGGTCTCAGACCCTCCAGTACACCTTTTCCAGGAATGGTCTCAGGCAGGAGAACGTTCTGTCCCTGACAATGGGCAGTCACTGTAGTTACCAATGTGTCTAAATTATGGGGTGGAAAGCTCTCGTCTCTTCTTTCCCCATCCTGCCCATCTTCCTAATCTGAGACCCCAACTTTCTCCATAATAGTGTTGTGAATATATCCCCACGACTTCCCTTGGACCACCCCATCACCCCTGATAATCACCTGATTCTCAGAACTTTGTTAACCAATACCCACTGCGCCTTTAAATCATGTCCACACACTACAACTTTTGTGCCTAATTCTCTAAGCACGCTCCCTAAAGCCACCCCTGCTTCCCCTTGTCCGACTCTGGAAGCAAGATGGCACTAGGTCCAGGTGTCCCTACTCAGTGCTACTGATACTTTGGATGATTCCCTGTTGGGAGGCTGTCCTATGCATTGTGGGACAATTAGCAGCATCCCTGGTCTTACCCAACAGGTGTCGATAGCACCCCCCATCCCCACCTCCATTCTGACAACCAAGAAGGTCTCCAGACATTTGCAAATGTCTTGAGAGGCAAAACGACTCCGAGTGAGAACCCTCCTTTAATTTATTGACAGTAGTCCCCAAACTGGTCCTTTGGCCGATTGTCATTTCATGGAATGCCTTTGAGGAACTCGACTATGGAAAAATCAGCTTTCAGTTCATTACCCTGTGGTAAATTGACCTGGCACCATTTCATCACCACTATTTTCCTCCAGCCTCAACACTAAAAGCCTTAATGGCAGGGGGACAAAGGCTGAAAGGTCCTCATTCTCCACAGAGGCTCAGAAATGTCTAGGGACTTGATGCATCCATGGGAATTCCTAGGGCAAAAGGGCCTAGTTCGGTGCTGTGCTAAATATCCCAATTATTCTAGCAGCTGCACACACTTCTGGTACCTTCTGCCACCACTCCCTAGAGATTGAGGAGGGCATCACACTCACCTGCCCCTTTGATGGTTCACTGGTTCCTGGCAGGTTCTGTAGCTCTCTGCTGACCTGGATGTTCTCTGGATGTATCTCACACCCAGAGGATTGGGGCTTCTTGGACAAGTCTGTCACAAGATCCCTGTCACCAGCCTCGGCGTTGGCCATCTGAACATCTGAGCTTCGCATGAGAAATTCCTGTCCTTCTATGCTAACTATGGTCTGCGGGGGGGGGGGGGGGGAAGGGGGGAAAATAAAACAAGATCAGACTCTGTAAGAATCAGAAGGTAGCTCTCTTGTACAGTGCGCATCCTACCACACATTCAATTTGTTGGAATAACTTGTTTAAAATGGCAACCAAAAATGTCTCCAAACATTGTCAAATGCACCCCTAGGGGGTGAAGGTGAAATTACCCCATCCCCTTCTGTTGGGCAGCTAACTACTGGCCTAGCCACAATATCTAATCAACTTCAATACCTCCCTTTTATTTCCCACTGCCCCAGCTAATACTAATACTAATACTCAGCCCTCAAACTGTCCTCCTGATCTAGGCACATGCAACATGGTGCTGTGAAAAACCCAACCCCTCCCCCAAGTGAGGCTGCCAATGTTTGACCTACGTGTCACCCAGCTGGTCTTAAATCCCTTTATCAATCATTCCAGATTAAAACCTTACAGTTTTCACAGCTATTTTTCCACGATGTTGTGCAAGCTTGTAATCTCCATTCTTGGCTCGCCCCCTGGAGGATTTCGTCTCCTACCAGAGTACACAGGGAAAGGGGGATAGCCATGTTGGACTTAGTTCCCTCCTGTCCACTGGTTACAAAATTACCTACAGAGGAACCCATCCCCTGTGACTGGAGCAAATATGCATGTGGCACACCAGGTCCTATTCCCTTCTAGATCCTTCTGAACCCTTTCTTTTTCTACAAAGGATAAAGGCACACTCAACCCACCATGATGGAAAATGTTCCCACGTAAATAAAGTCTTACCTGGTCTGGTGATTCTTACCCAAGAGCCAAAGTTTTGACCCTATGAGACATTTGGCAACCACCAGAGATTTTGGGGGGATGGGGTGGGTTGGTGAGGTTTGATTTTCACAACTAGGGGAAGTTGCCACTGACACAAGGATGCTGCAAACCACCTTCCAATGCACAAGAAAGCCCCCAAAGCAAAGGATGGTCCACCCCCCAGTATCACTAGTTGATCTGAGAGAACCCGATCCAGTCAAAAACCTACTATCCCAACCCCCTCCCTTCCTCAGCATCTTCCCAGGACTCTAGTTGCCATGACAACACATCCAATGCACCTCTCCGCACCCTGTAGCTGCTTTACTCAGGTAGGACCACTTTTAAGAGGGTCTCTGGCAATACCAAGAATTGTGGGGCCAGTGGACCGGTTTCAGCCTTTCTCCTCGAGTGTCTGGAACGTCCCTTACACAACTGTCCCCGTGAGAGGTAGGGCAGGGTTAAGTGACAGTAAAGTGTGCAGACTCACGAAGCCCACCAGATGCCGGTTATGTCCCCCCTCCTCCCTGTTCAACAGCCAGAAATGTCTCTAGACATTGCTGAGTGTCTCCTGCCTTCCACTTGAGAACCACTGGGCCCAGAAAAAGCCCCTCCTGTCCCCCATACCAGCCCCCGCTTTCCCGTTGCAATGAGGAAGGCGCTACTCACCCATTTCTTGGGCCCCTGGCTGCTTCTCAGCACATCCTGCAGGTCTTTGCAGCTCTGCACAGCACTTTCCTTCACTAAGACCTGGAGCTCCTGCGGCATGGAGATCATGAACTGCTCCATCACTAGCATATCCAGAATCTGCTCCTTGGTGTGCAGGTCTGGCCGCAGCCACAGATAGCAGAGCTCATAGAGCCTCCTCAGGTCCTCCACAGGGTCCGACCTCCCCGAGCTGCTAAACGCCCTGAAGCTCACGTGCCACTGCTCACAGCTGCTGTCTTGCGTTCCAGCGAGGGCTCCTTGGGCTTTCTCCCGTGAGAACGTCTGGTCTGCGGCCATATTTACAGGAGAATTTTCCAGTATGGCTCTGTGCAAACTCTCTAAGGGCTGGTGCCTAATTAAGACTTACCTAAAGGTATTTACTCTGGTTTTCCTCAGCAGTAGACTGGCTGTTTTTTCACAAGTCTGGGGGTGGGGGGAGGAATGAACCAGATTAGTTTATTGTTTGTTGCTTTGAGGAAGAGAGAGACAGCAAGCAAGCAGGGGAGGGGCAGAGAGAGAGAGAGGGAGAGAGAGAATCCCAAGCAGGTTCCACACTGTTACTGCAGAGCCTGACATGGGGTTCGAACTCACAAACCGTGAGAGCATGACCTAAGCTGAAACCAAGAGTCAGATGCTTAATCAACTGAGCCACCCAGGTGCCCAAAGATTAAACTTCTTACCCTTCCTCCCCTCACCCAACACTAGACACCGACTGGTCTGTGTTTAATACATTGGAAAGTGAGCCCCACTATTATTTTCCCAATGTCCTTTATAGTAAAAGGTGGTTTAATTGTCTGAATGGACCCCTAAGTTCTGAGCATGAGATATACAGAGGTGGGCTCAGTTTTTGCATCTATAAATTGGGACAATATTGTTCTTTACTATAAATTAAATATAACTAAGTGCAGGCACCAGGGTGGCTCAGTTGCTTAAGCATCTGACTCTTGATTTCAGCTCAGGGCAGGATCTCTTGATTTGAGTTCAAGCCCTACATGACAATGGACAGTGAGGAGCCTGGTTGGGATTCTCTCTCAAAAATAAACTTTGTATATATTTCAATTTTGAATTTCAATTCAAAATATAGTTCGATTTTTCAAAACATATATTTTGATATATAAAATTTATTTTAACAATGTCAATCTTTGTACCTTCTCATCAGGACAGCATACAAGGCAAAACTGTTAGTTGTAATTCTGCAGAATACAGAAATATATTTCCAACCTAAGAATTTCATGTGGTGTAGAAATGTTGGAAATATTAACCTAGGATTGTCCCCCAATACGTTTCCTTGTTCATCCCAGGATATTGATTTCTTCCAGGAAAGGAAGAACTCAAAAGAATCCTAACAGGATTAACAGATAACTTTGTCACTGTGATAAGATACACATTACATAAAATTCAGTCCTTTAAAGTATACAATTTTGGGGCAGTACTCACATTTGCAATGCTGTACAACCATTCACCACTGTCTATTTCTAGAACTTATTCATCCCTGAAAAGGAAACCCTGCCTTCCCCACCCACCTTTACCTCCTGGTAATCCATTAATGGGCTCTGTCTCTATGGGTTACACATACCTAATCTCATCCCAGAAAAAAGGATTTAAAATCCAACGCTCTTTGAAGTTTTCAAAGAAGATTTTAAGAGAGAGAGTTTTTAAGAGGTTCTCAACCTAGCTCCCAAAGGCAAGAACCACTTTCTTACTCTGCAGACTGGTGGGGGGACTCAGTTCGCAAGTGAGAGCCACGGGGCCCCCAGGTAAAGGGGCTCTAATCCTGGCCGCTCTAGTAGGTTGATAAGAGGCCCATAATTAAAGGTTTGATGTTACCCTGTGGACAGCAAACACCCAGTGATGTGTTTATAAGCAAAAGTGTGGCACGTTTAGAAATCTCAGGAGAACGATGTGCCACATGGAATTCAAAGGTAAGACATTTTGCCTAAAACCCACAATTGTCCACTTTTGTCCTGTTTCAGATCGTTGGGGAAGCTTGCTTGAGCTCAGTGTTGTTTTAGTTCCATGCTTCAGCTTCAATTAGCTGCGGGGTCTTGGGCAAGTCAGTCAGCTCTTTGGAGACCGCAACCCTTCTCCATGACATGGGCAGATAAAACCTACCTCTTATGTGGTGTGAGGATAAACTAAGGAGGCTAAAGACATGCCTGGCACACGTTTACTGGATGGAGCGACCCCAACATTTCGATCTGCGGTTCTCAAAAAAGGTGACTTTTGCCCCTGTTCCCCACGCACCTCGGGACTTTGGGCAACATCTGGAGACACTTTTGGTTGTCCTAACCCGGGCATGGGGGAGGCGGGTGGGGGAGATGTCGCTAAACATCCTGCAAGGCACAGGGCAGCCCCCACAACCCACAACTCCCCTCCCCCCACCCCAACAAAACAGCAAACAATTATCTGGCCAAAAATAGCATCTGAGATCGAAAAACCTTGGTTCAAAGTATAAACCACACTCACCATAGCATGAATGTATTAACATGATTCTCATTTCCCAGATGAATTCGACAATGAATCGACAATGAATCGAAGTTAATAATGGGGTGTAGGAAGATAACATTGCCATCTCAAGACCTCAGAGCTAATGCATAGTGAATATAGACCCAAGCCTTCCTGCCTTCCTGGTTCCAACCTCCATCCATCCATCCATCCCAGTTTCCAAGCAACCTTAGGCATTCCCACCCATAACTTACCTCCTACATGTCTTCCTGCCTCCGAGGGACCAGCTCTCAAACTGTGCCTCAAGCTGAAATGTCTCTGTTTATATACGGCTAGAGAAACTCCAAACTTCCAGTTACCTCATCAGCCTGATGATTGGTTTAAAGCCATAGAATTAACAACTTTAAATGGTTGAGTGGATTAAATTTCTCACTGAAACCCCATCAAGAGAAAAACTCATTTAAAGTAAGTCTCTTTGGAGACAATATTGGTTTTCCTGCTCTGGTGAATTATTTATCATATGCCTAAGGTGCTCAAAGGAATCGGGAAACATAGAGCTGCAAGTTTTAAGCACTTTGGGTCAAGGTTTTATTTAAAATGGGTTGACAACTCCTCATCAGGGAAATACAAATCAAAACCACACTGAGATATCACTTCACGCTGGTCAGAGTGGCTAAAATGAACAAATCAGGAGACTATAGATGCTGAAGAGGATGTGGAGAAACGGTAACCTTCTTGCACTGTTGGTGGGAATGCAAACTGGTGCAGCCGCTCTGGAAAACAGTGTGGAGGTTCCTCAAAAGATTAAAAATAGATCTACCCTATGACCCAGGAATAGCACTGCTAGGAATTTACCCAAGGGATACAGGAGTGCTGATACATAGGGGCACTTGTACCCCAATGTTTATAGCAGCACTCTCAACAATAGCCAAATTATGGAAAGAGCCTAAATGTCCATCACCTGATGAATGGATAAAGAAATTGTGGTTTATGGGGCGCCTGGGTGGCTCAGTCGGTTAAGCGTCCGACTTCGGCTCAGGTCATGATCTCACGGTCCGTGGGTTTGAGCCCCGCGTCAGGCTCTGTGCTGGCAGCTCAGAGCCTGGAGCCTGCTTCCGATTCTGTGTCTCCCTCTCTCTCTCTGACCCTCCCCTGTTCATGCTCTGTCTCTCTCGGTCTCAAAAATAAATAAACATTAAAAAAAAGAAAGAAAGAAATTGTGGTTTATATACACAATGGAGTACTACGTGGCAATGAGAAAGAATGAAATATGGCCCTTTGTAGCAATGTGGATGGAACTGGAGAGTGTGATGCTAAGTGAAATAAGCCATACAGAGAAAGACAGATACCATATGGTTTCACTCTTATGTGGATCCTGAGAAACTTGACAGAAACCCATGGGGGAGGGGAAGGGGGGAAAAAAAAAAGAGGTTAGAGTGGGAGAGAGCCAAAGCATAAGAGACTGTTAAAAACTGAGAACAAACTGAGGGTTGATGGGGGGTGGGAGGGAGGGGAAGGGAGCTGATGGGCATTGAAGAGGGCATCTTTTGGGATGAGCACTGGGTGTTGTATGGAAACCAGTTTGACAATAAATTTCATATATTAAAAAAATAATAATAAAATAAAGTAAATAAGTAAATTGAAAAAAAAGAAATTGTGGTTTATATATACAATGGAATACTACTTGGCAATGAGAAAGAATGAAATATGGCCTTTTGTAACAACGTGGATGGAACTGGAGAGTGTTATGCTAAGTGAAATAAATCAGGCAGAGAAAAGCAGATACCATATGTTTTCACTCTTATGTGGATCCTGAGAAACTTAACAGAAGACCATGGGGGAGGGGAAGGGAAAAAAAAAAAAGGTTAGAGAGGGAAGGAGCCAAACTGTAGGAGTCTCTTAAAAACTGAGAATAAACTGAGGGTTGATGGGAGGGGAGGGTGGGTGATGGGCGTTGAGGGCACCTATTGGGATGAGCACTGGGTGTTGTATGGAAACCAATTTGACAATAAATTTCATATTAAAAAATAATAATAAATAAAATGGGCTGACAAGTAGGCATTTAAAAAACCAGACGTTGCATGCAAGTAGGGAAAAATGCATCGACATTGCATCAATTGCATAAGCCACGCTTTTCCTAAAGGCGGAAGGCAGTGATACATCATCAAGGATGTGTGAAGAGATGATAGGCTGGTGTCAAACCGGTGATTTCATCTAGCTCAGGGGTGCCTGGGTGGCTCAGCAAGTGGAACAGGAGACTCTTGACGTCGGGGTTGTGAGTTCGAGCCCCGTTGCGGGTAGAGATTACTTAAAAATAAAAATAAAATAAAATATTTAAGGGGCTCCTCGGTGGCTAAGTTGGTTAAGTGTCCAACTCTCGATTTCAGCTCAGGTCGTGATCTCACAGTTCGTGGGTTTGAGCCCCACGTTGGGCTCTGTGCTGACAGTGTGGAGCCTGCTTGGCATTCTCTCTCTCTCTCCCTCTCCCTCTGCCCCTCCCCTGCTCCTTCTTTCTCTATTGCTCTCAAAATAAATAAACATTTAAAAAATAATAAAAGATAAAAATAAAATCTTCAGAAAAAAATAACCCTAGCTCAACCAAAGCTTTAACATATTAATTCCAAGGCACTGAAAAATGAAAAGTAAATATTGATACATAAGGAATATTAGTGACTTTTTAAAACCTATTTTTATTATTTTTCAATATCTTGGGATTAATGCCTTAAAACTCTGCTCAAACTAGATTAAATCGCTGATTTGACACTTGTCAATTTACCCTTTTATAAAAACAATGGAAAGCAGACACACAGGGGCGCCTGGGTGGCTCCATCGGTTAAGCATCAGCTCTTGATATCGGCTCGGGTCATCATCTCATGGTTTGTGGGTCCTGCATCCAAGCCCTTCTTGGGATTCTCTCTCTCTCCCCCACCTTCTCTGCCCCTCCACTGCTCATGCACTCTCTCTCAAAATAAACTCAACTTCAAATTTATCTTAATAATGGATTTTATGATTCTCTTCCAGTCCTAATATGTGATCCTGTATATGTCAGATAAAGATATATAAATATAGATGTAGATGTATAGATACAAAGCTATGCATGAACATAAAATAGAATACTTAGCCACAATATGTAGTAAATGTTTTATGTATAGTGTGTCATTTAATTTACCAACCAAAGGAAACTATCATACCCTTGGTTCCTTGTGAATTCTGGATTTGCCCCTGACCTTTCAGCCAGCCTATCTAGAAGCTAGAGACCACGTTCTCACAGTACTGCTGTTGTTGATGCTATATTTATACTATTTACTGGATCGTTATGCTTTATTTCATGCTTAGCATCTATTTGTTGAGCGTTTGCATTATGTGTTCAGCTAAGCATTTGATATGTGAGATATACGTATTTTTAAAATTTTTTTAAAGTTTATTTTTAGAGAGAGAGAGAGAGAGAGAGAGACACAGAGTGTGAGTGGGGGAGGGGCAGAGAGGGAGACAGAATCGGAAGCAGGCTCCAGGCTTGGAGCTGTCAGCACAGAGCCCCACGCAGGGCTCGAATCCACAAACTGTGAGATCATGACCTGAGAGGAAGTCAGGAGTTGGATGCTTGACTGACTGAGCCCCCCAGGCACCCCTCTTATAAGCATTTTTAAAATTCATTCTTCTGTGACCACCAGGTGTAGATTTTTCCTGCTCATCCTGAAGAACACTACCAGTCTGAGAGGTTTTTCATCTTAATCTTATGAAATTTATCTTTACGATTTCTTACAAACATCTTCTCCCCCTTTTCATTTTCTCCTGGAGTTGGCCTTGGATTCTTCATACTTTCTTGCTTCTGGAAGAGACTGCAATGTTTTGTTCCTTTTCTTAATTTGTTTCTCTGTTGTGTCCGTTCTGCCTTATGTCCCGCCTGGCGTGTTCTTTAGTTCAGCTATTATATATTTTTCTTAATGAATATTCGCTGCATTTAAAAGATGTTTAATTATTTCATCTTGCAGGTTGCTTTTCTTATGTGTATTTCTATTTCTTGGATGACAGTTCTAATAGCCCTGTTTCTGAAGGTATCTGAAACCAGCTTTTCTATTCTCCATCGACTTTGCTTAACAAGCTGGCTCCTTATTGGGCCCCGTGAGTTAGAATTCTTTGGGATTGGATAATCTCTCAGTTCTGGGTAATTTGGTTTCAGGTGAACGCTCAACCATGGCTGGAGATGTGGTTGGTTGTCACAACCAGGGAGAGAGTGCTGCTGCTATCTTGTGTGTTGGGGAGGGGGGGGGGAAGCTGTTGAACATCCTGTAACGCAAGGGATGGCCCCACAAAGAGAATGATCCCAACAGAAACGTCAGTGGTGCAGAGGTTGAGAAATCCTGGGATGGGGGTACCGACTGTAGCTGATTAACCTGGCGAAGTCTAGTAAGCCAGAGGCTAACCTGTTCTAGCTCCAATGCCCTCAAGGAGAGGAGATTAATCTACAGTTAACGCTGCCTTTGGTATAATCCTACCAAGTAAAACCTCAGATCAGGGTCACAAAATTAAGCCCGGCCCCTCCACCATGGGGGAAACCAGCACTGGGAGAAAGCCCTCCCTATATGTGAGGTTCACAATAGAATCACCAGGAACGAGACCACCCACAGCTTTGCCCCACCCTCCGATCCCTTGGTGGGTTGATTTGGTCTAGGGTGGGGCTTAGACAGGATGTTTTCAAAGCACCCAGGTGATAGGGAATATTACTCAGCCTTAAAAGGAAGAGAATCCCATCACAGGCTGCAACACCATGAGTATGCTAAACGAAGTAATCCAGACACAAGCGGATTCAATTCAGCAAGCAGGACCCTGGTTGCCAGGGGCTGGGCAAGGGTCCTGGGGAGTGGTTGTTTAATGGTGGCAGAGTTTCACTCTTGAAAGAAGGAAAGCACTCTGTGGATGGTGGGGCTGGCTGCACAATGGTGTGAATGCCTTTAACGCCACAAAACTGTACCCCTTACATGTGGATACAATGGTAAATTTCATGGTACGTGTATTTCACCACAATTAAAAAAATTTTTAATTAAAACTTTTTTTTCAGGTACCCAGTGTAGGGCTCAAACTCACAACCCCGAGATCAAGGGTCATGTGCTGCACTGACTGAACCAGCAAGGCGCCCCTTGATTAGATATCTTTAAGAAGACACTTGTTTGGGAAACTTGACTAAGGAGGGACCACGGCTGGATGTGTGTCCACCTCCCTCTGACTCAGGTGTGTCCCTCACCTGCCGTCTGTGCACCAGCAACATCTCTGCTCGTCAGGACTCATTCGTCACCAGGACATCTGGAGGGAGATTTGCACCTGCAAGGAAAGCCCTCTCCCTCTTCAAGAGCCCACCCCTCCCCTCCCCCTCTGCAGACAGCCTCCGAGGTGAAGACCAGTCCAATGAGTGGCCCTCGGAGGCCACAGCCCTCCAGCCTGGGAGGGACACAGCAGAGCTGTGCTGAGAGGCTGAGCAGAGCAGTCTCCTCTGGCATCAGCCCTTTCCTTCCCGAGCTGGAGAGAAGAGGAGCAAGGAGTGACTCTGTCTAGGGATGGGTCTCTGACCCCACAGCCGCTCGGGGACAGCGACCTTCATCCTGGACAGCCGGGTGTTGATGGCACTCTGGGAATGAAGCTGTGCCTCCTTAGGGTTGTCAGCGGTGGAAAATTCAGGATGCCCGGCTGAATGGGAATTTCAGGTAAGCCATGAATAATTTTCAGCAGAAGTATGTCCCGTGCAATGGGGATTATCCGAGTATACAATCTATTGCACGCAATACAAGCCCACGTGCTCAACATTAGGACAAGCCCTCTGCGGGGTTCCGAGCCCCTGTCAGTGTGGGTAAAACCCCAGCACGTGGGCAGGACCCCTACCCTTTCTCTCTCACCTTAGAGCTCACAGACTTACCATTCTCTGCCTTGGGGCCATCAGGTCTCATCTCAATCTATCCTTTACTTGTGTTTTTATCTGCTTCCCAAACAAGGCTCATCGTCCCCTGGCCACCCTTAAGCCCCCCGGGCCCTAGACGAACCTGACTCCGGGTATCCCTTATTGTCCCCCACTTCCTGAAGCGTCTTCTCTGAGGAGAACTCTTCACCCTCAGCCTCCTCTCTGAATGTCCTTCAGGGCTCTCACCCAATGGGTCCCTGTGCTACTGTCCCCACACCACCTCTGTCCCCCAATTTCTGTGGTTTCTCCCCCCCGTGAGATCTTTGAAGGCAGGGCCTGAGTGCCTTTTTCGTGCCTGGGGCTTGAGGCTGTCTCTTGATTCTGCAATTTAAAGTTGCCAAGGGCTTACAGTGAGATTTCTGATAGTGCATTGCATCCGGCCAGAGATCCAGGAATCCCGTGAGAGTGATCCCAGCCACGGGGCGCTGCTGAGGAAGGGGCGAATTCAAAGGACAACAGCGACTCAGAACGTGTGACTGAGCGCCTACCTCCGCCTCTTCCTTTATGCTGTGTTCTTACAGGGGCACGTGCCCCCAGCTCAAGAGGACCGTTCCCCACCTCCCGCAGGACTCAGAATAGCCACGCACAGGTGTGTGAGCCAACACGACAGGTGCTGTGCAGGGACTTTTCTTTAAAAGAAGTGGGTGGGCCGGGGCGCCTGGGTGGCTCAGTCAGTTGAGCGCCGACTTCGGCTCAGGTCACGATCTCGCGGTCCGTGAGTTCGAGCCCCGCATCGGGCCCCTGTGCTGACAGCTCAGAGCCCGGAGCCTGTTTCAGATTCTGTGTCTCCCTCTCTCTGACCCTCCCCCATTCATGCTCTGTCTCTCTCTGTCTCAAAAATGAATAAAAACGTTTAAAAAAAATTAAAAAAAAAAAAGTGGGTGGGCCAGGGCGCCTGGGTGGCTCAGTTGGTTGAGCATGGGACTCCTGATTTTGGCTCAGGTCGTGACTCTGGGGTTCATGAGGGGATTGAGCCCCACATCGGACTCTGCGCTAGGCACGGAGCCTGCTTGGGACTCTCTCTTACTTCTTTCTCTCTTTCTGTCTCTGCAACCCCCACCTCATATGGGCCCTCTCTAAAAAAATAAAACAAAACAAAAAAACGCACCAAAATGAAAACAAATGAAAGAATACAATCACTTTACACAGACTACGGAAATATTCCCTGATTACATTAACCAAATGGTTCCAGAATTATTCTTGAGCTTGTTAACAATGCCCAGGAAAAATCAGTGAAACCCGAGACAGTCTGGGAACTTTTGAGGGAAATTCTGCCAACACTCCAAATTTTCGACATAGGATTTGGGGACTTAATTTCAAGATCCTAGTCTCAGTGGAGGGAACTAGAGGGGGGCTCAGGAGGAGCTGGAGAGAAGGATGCAGAGGAGAGGTGTGGAGACGTCTAAGACTGCAGGACCTCTCCCTCCCTGGGAGCTTTCTTGCTGAGCTCCCCTGGGTCTGTGGGAGAGAAAGAGGCAAATTTTGAATAGTTCTGTTCACTGCCACCACCCAAACCAGGTCCTCGAGGCTGGGGATGAGGAGTTCGGCTGCGGTTCGTTCCATATCCCATCGCCTTCCCTGTTCGCTCTCCCTCGATCCTTTTTGCTCTGCCCTCCTTTCTTTGCATCTACCCACATATTTCCCTTTTCCTCCCCATTTAAGATGGCACGTGATGGTGGCGGGTGTTTTCGAGAGCCAGAGGGCTGTGAAGGTTGGCGTGGGGCTTAGAGGGTTGAGGAGGTCTGTCACGAGCAACACCGGTAAGATGTGCAGTGCTTTCCAGAGGGGCTAGCACAGCTGGGATGAAAGTATGCTGTTCGTTTCCAGAAACAGGGCTGGGGTAAGTCCAGCCGGAGGAAGGCAGGAGAAAGCGAGCCTTGATCATTGACTTGGGTCGTGGTTGGGTGGGAAGCCAGCACTTGGATAATTTAATCCATTCCTTTAACAAATATCTCCCAAGAGCCTACCACATATCATCCATCATCGTCCCCTGCACTAGGCAGCGAGCAAGACAGAGAAGGTCCCTGCTCACGTGGAGCTTAGATTTTATCGGGAGATGACAGAGAACAAGCAGAGAAATGTGCAAATGAAAGACGAGGTGCATCCTGGCAAATATTACTATGGAAATAAGAGAAGATGACAAAAATGGAGGGAAGGTGGGTTTACGTCAGGTACAAAGGTCAGGGCAGGCCCTACAGTGGAGGAGTTGGCTCAAACGGTTTCTGCGAGAGGTGAAGGATGCAGCCATGCAAAGCTCTAGAGACAGAACATTCCAGACTGAGGCAGCAGCTGGGGCAAAGGTCCTCCAGGGAAATGGACCCTGTGTTCTGAGGAAACCGGGATTCAGAACGGGAGTCGAAGGACACGCCTGATGGTGAATGCAGATGAGCACAGGGTCCAGAGGGAGTTGAAAGGCCGGAAATAAAGATCTTACTCCAGACACAGGTCAGAGCCAGAGGTGACCCATGGGGTCCAAGTGAGGGCTTGAGGTGAGTGTTGCAGCAAAGGCCTGGGGGTGGTTTTAGGGCAGATCAAAGTTTGGGAGTGGGGTCATGCCTGGAAAAGCGCCAGGTTGTGGGGAAATATCTGGGGTTGGCTGGGAAATTCGTGTTGGGCCGAGAGGCAGGGAGGGAGGCAAAGGAGCACAGAGGGAGGGAACCGTCATGGCCGCGATGGGTGTTCAGAGTTGACCCTCAAAGCTCCTTTGGCCATTTCTCCTGTCCCTGTCTCCTGTCCCCGTCTGTATCTCTTTCTCTCCTTCATATCTCCCATGCTTACCTGCCGTCTCTGGTTTGGCCAAGGTCTCCCTCGGACTCTTCTTGGTGGCCTGCTGAGGGTGGGGTTTGGGGAGCCCGTCTAGGAACAAAACCAGTTCAGGGCTTTGTACCAAGTGACTTATTTCCTGGGAATTTCCTGCAGCTCTCTTATTCCCTGGGAATCTCTCGGTACTTTGTGGTACCCGTACAGGGTCATTTTCTCCAGCCCGGGGATACTTGGGAATGTGTGGGGACACCTGTGGCCCGAACACCGAACCATCGGGACCAAATACCAACAGGGCCACCGGCGAGGAACCAGCCCTTGATATGCCTCTATGGCCTGGCAGGTGACAACAATGAGACTCAGTTCAGGTCACAAGCTGGGTTCACAGTGTGCCTGTCCAGGTGTCTGAACCCCCGTGCACACCCGTGATTCTTTCCCTTCAGATGAGGGTGGGACAGAGCGGGGAGTCTCAGAGACGAGACGCGGCCCAGCGAGCAGACGAGGTAACAGCACCAGGGATGTGCAAGGACAAAGTGAATGTGGATCTTGCAGGGAGAGAAGATTAAAAATGGCAACCATAGGGGCCCCCCGGCTGGCTCAGTCGGTTAATCGTCCGACTCTTGGTTTCGGCTCAGGTTATGATCTCATGGTTCGTGATACTGAACCCCGAATCAAGCTCTGCACTGACAGTGTGGAGCCTGCCTGGGATTCTCTCTCTTCCTCTCTCTCTGTCCCTCCACCACACTCTCTCTCTCTCTCTCTCAAAAATATTTAAAATAAATAAATAAAAATTTAAAAATAGATAGATAATTAAACCAACATGGCAACTGTGACTCCTTTAGTCTCCATCACATGCCAGACTGTTACCCGCCTTCTGTCGGCGAGCCACACAACAGAGCCGTTGGGCCTTTCCACTGATACGTTCCGCAGGTGGACGTATTTGAGGCTAGAAAGAATCGCCCTTCCCTGAGCTCCCCCAACCGGTAGGTGGCAGAGCGAGGGACGGAGCCCACACCTGCCAGTTTCCAAAGCCAGCCGCGGGCAGGCAAGGGGGGTGGTGGAGACGAATGCCCCACGCGCTCACCAATGGCCTTCCACAGGTCCAGGACCTCCAGGGCTGTCTTCTTCCCGTTGCCGCGGCCCCTGCTCTGAAGAAGGTGGAGCTCTGGGGAGGGGAGGGGAGGGGGGAGGAGGACGGGGGAGGACGGAGGAGAACAGGACCCATGGATCTGTGAAATGGCAACCTAACGGGGAATCCAGCAATCCTGTTATACTACTCCCTCGATGGAGCACCGCCACCAAATCCGCGGGACGGCGTGCATTTGGCCCGTCCCCACAGGCAGGTGAGAAGTGGAGATGGCTGCCCGGAGTTACTACGCTGCTAAGTGGCAGAACTGGGTTCTGAACCCGCCTGTGTCTGGATCCAAACCTCAAGTCCTTCCTGCTTTCATACGGTCCCGGGAGCCTGGGTTTTCCTGGACCACCGAGCGGCTCTGCCTTGAGCATCACAGGGACGCGGTGGCTGGAATTGTCCCCGAGCCCGGTACACAAGTGCACAGTGAGGAAGAACCAGGGGAGACCGGGAGCCAGCGATGGAGGAACATAAGTATGCACTGGGGATCGTTCCCGTTCGTCTAATCCGCACAACATCCGCGTGAGGCAGGGGACCAGCACGACGCCCACTGTCACAGGTGAGGAAACCAAGGCGTCCAGAGAATTAGGCGGGGATGTGAACACAATGCCGTGGCTCCGTGGCCCACACGCCCATCCCTCTGCTACACTAACTCTCGAGTCGGGTCTGGAAATAAAACCCGTGGACCCCAGTGAATGTGAGTCGAGGGTCTTCCCGGGCTCGCTGAGCCTGGCCGCTGGCGGGGACAGCCCTCAGCAGGCTCACTCACCGGGACCCAGGAGGTAGCCGGCACTGTTGAGGGTCCAGCCTCCTCGGCCCTAGACAGAGACGGAGAGAGCGAGACTCAGACGGGCAGAAAGGGTGGCAGGCAGCCCTCAGCTCTGGGGTCGCGTGCACCAGTCGCCACGGTCCTGCGAGCCTGGCAAGCGGGTTCACGGAACCCACATTTCACGAGCGCGGAAACCGGAGGCTTCCTGAAGCACAGCAACTCGGAATGGGAAGGGGCTTTAAAAGAGCACTGCCGTAAACCTTTCCACGCCGTCGCAAACCTCACAACACGCGCGTGTGCACACGAGTGCGGGATCGAACCAGGCTGCGTCGCTGGGTGGTTTTAGCCACGTTGCTGCGTCCCTCTGATAATTACAACGGCCGACATTAATTGTGGGTTTACTACCTGCCAGCGTCCGTTCCAAGCAGGACTGGATACACGATTTAGGGGGCCCAGAACAACGTGAAAACATGGGGCCCTCTTGCTCAGAGGCGATTAAGCGTTTTGAGACGGCCGCAGCGAGCGTGGGCACCTCCTGGGTGGCGCACGCCCGCATCCCGCCCTGGTTCCAAGTCCTTGACGTGGTTACCACCTGGTGCCCACGACGCCCCGAGTCAGGCTGAAACTCTGGTTTGCTTCATTTAATGAAAGTTGCGTGAAGAGGTCTGTCAGCTTGCTTAAATCAAGCCAGGAAGCAGCTAGGGCTGGCCGGCAAACCCCGGGCGGATTTCAGACTTCACAGCCACGTGTACCCAATACTCACACCTCCCTTTTCCCTCGTGCAAAATGGGGAGTAACGAGGCCGAATTGCCAGACGGAAGTGGTGTAGCCCGGGTTCCCGGGGCCGAGAGAACACGCACACCCACCGACCCTCATCAGACCTGCCTGGCACCTCGGTCAGAGGGTCACCGTCGGCCCCCTCGTGACACAGGAGCCAGGGACGCTCCAAGACACTGGAGCGCCAAGCCTGGGCCCTCTGGACTGGGCAGTGCGCTAGCTAATAAGCCTGAGACCCAGGAGCTCAGTTAGCCCTCGCGGTGCTGGCATCTCACAAAGCACTTGGGGGACAGAGACCAACTAGGCACCTTGTCAGGAGGCGTGCAGCTAAAAGGAGAGAGCCAGGATTCCAAACTCCATGGGGGTCTCCGGTCTCCACAGCCCCTACTCCCAGTCAGGACCCGGACCAGGGGCTGGCATCGGGCTCCTCAAGAAACCAGAGGGGTGGGACGCAGCCCCTGCTGACAACTTGGAATGGCAGGGAGCTGTGCCTTTGAAGGCATCTTTTTGTACCTCTGGGCCATGCTAATCTTCAGGACGTTTGTGCTTCCTGACCTCTGGGTCGTGGGTGGGTTCGACAGACCCCCCCACCCAGGGCCAAGGCGCCCCCACAGCCCGTGGCTCGTGGCTGGGCTGGGAAAATTAGAAAACTCTTCTAGGAGGGCAGTGACGGGGGTGGGGGTGCCGTAGGTGCAGACGGCTGCCGCGGGGTCCCACCTGGTGGACGGGTGCAGAGGCGGGGGTCACTGCCAGGCTGAGCAAGACGGCCAGGAGGAGGACCAGACAGACAGAGGGAGCCATCTGAGGGCCGGAAGGGTGGGCGCTCGAGACCTCCAGGACACTGTCAAGAGAGAGTGGTGAGTGTATTTGTTCACGTCTAGTTTCATTAGGTATAATTGCTGTTCAAGAAATTTCCTGTCTTTGGGGCGCCTGGGTGGCTCAGTGGGTTAAACGTCCGACTTCAGCTCAGGTCATGATCTCACGGTTCGTGAGTTCGAGCCCCGCGTCGGGCTCTGTGACAACAGCTCAGAGCCTGGAGCCCGCTTCGGATTCCGTGTCTCCCTCTCTCTCTGCCCCTCCCCTGCTCATGCTCTGTCTCTCTCTCAAAAATAAGTAAACATTAAAAAAAAATTTAATTAAAAAAAATTCCCTGCCTTTAACATGCACATCTGGAGGAATTCGTACACAGGCATACACCCAAGATATGCGGGAGTCATATCCATCACCCTCAAAAATCTCCTTGCGTTTTTTTGATTGTTTGTTTCAGTTTCTTGTTTGTTTCGTTAACACGAGATCTGTCCCGACGTACTTTTTTTTCTCTCAGTCTTACTGAGGTACAACGGACCTCCAGCACCGCGAGTAAGGTGTGCCATAGCAGCTTCACACATACACACCGCCAAGAGGGTCACCTCGTAAGTCTGGTTAACAGCATCTGGTACCTCGTACAGGTGGGGAAAAAATGACGTTCCCTTCGTGGTGAGGATTTTCAGCATCTACTCTCTCTCTCTCTGGGCACCTTTCAAATACACCACACGGCAGCGTCCACGACAGCCGGGAGCTGTCCATCACGTCCCCAGGACTACAGGTCCTACACGGGGTCCTACACGGGCCCCAGCCCCGCCTCTGGTGAGCCACCCATCTGATCTCTTTCCCCGAGTGGGTTTGGGTGTTTTTCTCCCAGTCCACACATAAGTGAGATCATATTCATCTTCCTCTGACTTTTAACAAACTATAAAGTGCCTAACACTGTCGAAGGTCAACCTCTGTGTCTTTCTGCCTTAAATATACGACAGAAAAATAAAACCAAGGCTTCTGAGTTCATCGCTGGTTTTTCTGGTGGGGCTCCATTTTGGAACGCTTTTGTTTAGGTAAAAAAAAAAAAAAAAAAACAAAAACGAGAGAGTTGGTTGAGGGAAAGGGCCGAAGGGGGCAGGTAAACAGTAGGATACTGGGTGCATAACCACAGAGCCCCACGGTGCAGGAGTGACCAAACTTTAAGAGTCACAGAGGCGTTAGCCCCTCTCCATCCTTCCGGACCCCTGGTTGCCATCCCCCTCCCCCCTCCGCTTACCTCACTGGTGTTGGCAGGTGCCCCCAGCTCTCTCGGGGTCCAGCTCCTCCACCTCCTCCACGGCAGCTTTTATGCCTCCCGAGGAGAAAGGAGGCGGGCAGGGCAGGGGAGAGGGAGGGAGTCAGCAATTAGGGGGGAAGACGGGAGAGAGTGCCAAGGCTGGAGGAGGGGTGAGGCTTCACGGACACCAGGGGCTTTTATGAGCTGAGCTCAGAAGGGGGTGCTTCCCGCAGGGAAGTGTTTCTGTGCCTCACCTCAGTTTCCCCTGCAGACCCTCTAATCCGACGTGTACATGACCCTTCCTCCTCCCCTCCTGCCCCTCTCAGGTGTGATTTGCGCTTCAAGCTCTGTGTTTACTCGAGCAATCCCCCGGCCTGGATCTGCCCAGGCCAGGCCTGTCTGGGCCCCTGCACCCCACCTCTACCCACGGCCCCGCAGCGCTGGACTCCCTTCAGTCCCTCCTGCTCGTCTGCTTCTCCCTTGTATCATGCACCTCGTCCGTATGTTTCCTTCATTGTTATGGGTCTCCCGCTCCCTGGAAAATAGGCTTGGTGAGGGGTGGGAAGGCGCCTTGCTCACTGGGGGGCATTTGCCCACAGGCTTGCTTTCTTTCTTTTTTTTTTTTTTTTTGCTCATCATGACTTGGGGGTACTTCTGTGTGATCTCCCTCTCTGTTTCTGTTCTTTTTTTAAACCTGTCTTTTTGTTTCTCTCCCTCTTTGCCCCAGAGATCAGCAGGTTTCCAGGGGAAGGAGCCCTGGCATCAGGGAAGGGCATGCACTCCTGGCTTTGCCCTCTGCCCCCTGGAAGTCCTGGTCCTCACCAGACACGGTTTCCCCATCTGTACCATGCAGAGCTGGGGCCCATCGGTACCTTCTTTCCATCTCACATCAACCCCACCCCCACAGAAGGGACCTTCCTCATCTCAGTTATAAAATCAAGTCCCTGGGGGACGCCAGGGTGGCTCAGTCAGTTGAGCATCCGACTTCAGCTCAGGTCATGGTTTGTGAGTTTGAGCCCCACGTCCAGCTCTGTGCTGACAGCTCAGAGCCTGGAGCCTGCTTCAGACTGTGTCTCCCTCTCTCTCTGCCCCTGCCCCACTCACGCTCTGTCTCCCTCTCTCTCAAAAATAAAAATAAACCTTAAAAAAAAAAAGAACGTTAAAAATAAATAAATAAAATGAAAACCCTGGACCATGGGTAGAATGAGAGCAAGAAAGAGGACCACTGGACCACATGGACTGTTTGCTCCCATTTTCATTTCCGGGCATCCAGGCATCCGTGGGTCTCTTCTGGAGGAGGAGGGGAGGAAGTGACAGGAAGGTGTAAATGGCTTTGCTGGGAAAGAGGGTGAAGAAGGAGGGGTGTTGCTCACAGAGGAGGGAGAGAAGGACAGACGTTGCTGGAAACCCAGACGTGGTTACCTGGAGACCGATGAAGAGTCAGAGGACAGAGACCTCGCTTCCTCATTAACCAGGTCTGGAGAAATAAATGGAGTCCAAATCTCATGCAAAACAAAACCAAGGTGTGTGGGAGGAATGTCACTTTCTTTGCACTTCTGTGGCTGAGCCTGCTGTCGCGAGTCTGCATCCCTCTTAGCAACTTGGAAACGTGGGCACTGCAGTTTCCCGTCCGACCTTTCTTTGCTGCTATTGGTGATGAGTCTGCTGGGTTTTATCTGAACATCCACAGCCTCGCTAAGTGTCCCAGTGCTGTGGGGAATGCTAACACATGCCTGCCCCTAGCAGGTGACGGGAGACTGGGGTCGAAACTTATCCTTCCTTCCAAAGATGGGTATTGGGTGCCTAACTGTACTCTGTCCCTGCCCACAACCCAGTGAGCCAATGACCCAATTACTCCGGCCAGCAAAAGCAGAAAAGATACTTGCTGGAGCTTCTGGGAACAAAACAAAACGAAAAAATCTTCCTTTTTTAATGTTTTATTTTGAAATAATTTTAGACTTCCAGGAAAGTTGTCCAAATCATTCCCCAGTACGCAGACTCTCCAAATGTTTACATTTTTCTGCATTTGATTTCTCTGATACACCCTCCCCCACCCCGTCTGCCTCTCTCCTCTCCGCATATGCACATACAAATATTCTGAACTGTTTGAGAATAAGTCACAAACATTATATTCTCTCAGTCCTAAATTCTTCCACACGTCTTCCTAAAAACAAGGACATTCTTGGGGCGCCTGGGTGGCTCAGTTGGTTAAGCGTCCAACTCTTAATTTCAGCTCAGATCCCGATCTCATGGTTCATGACTTCGAGCCCCGCATCGGGCTCAGTGCTGACAGCATGGAGCCTGCTTGGGATTTTCTCTCTCCCTCTCTCTCTGCCCATCCTCTGCTCACTCGCCCTCTCTCAAAAATAAATAAGCTTAAAAAACTATTTTAAAAAAGAACATTCTTTAACATAACCACAGTAAGATTGTCAACATTGTAGAATGAATGTTGACACCCCACTAGTACCTAAGCTACAGACCTTACTAATATTTCACCAATTGTCCTAATGGCTTTTATAGCAAAACAAACAAAGAAAAAACAAAACAAAAAAAAACAAAAGAAACACCTCCACCCCATGCCCTTTGTTGGTCTCCTTTACAGCTAAAGATTGTCTCTACTTTATCTTTCATGACCTTGATGTTTTCCTTGAAATTTGGGTGAGAGTACCAGTGAAATATTTTGTGGAATGCTTCTCAATTTGGGTTTGTCTGACACTTTCTCGTGTTTGGGTTGTGCATGTTGTGCAGGAAAGTCACAGAAGTGATTGGGGTGGTGTTGTATAAATTATGTCCTCCTGGGTGCATCTGGCCATGGGAGCTTGGGACATCAGTTCATCCTGCTCCTGGTCAATTGCCTGGTTAAGGCGATGTTGGCCAGATCTCTCCACTGCGAAGTTACTTTTTGTCCCTTTGTAATTGATCACTGTTTTGTGGGGAGATACTTGGAGATGACGTAAGTGTGTTTCCTCAGTCTTTTGAGAGAATTTCTGGAAGCATATCTCTAGATAGATATGTATTCCTCTGTATCTCTTCCTTGAAAAGAAGCCCAAAGCCCCAGGAGATGTTTGGTGACCCGGTCACCATGAGGGGGAACAAAACGCAGGATTGGAACTGCAACACAGAAGGCAGGATGGGAAGACAGAGAAACTGAATCAGGACAACACTGAGAAACCGAGTCGCCCAGATCTGAAAACTCACCCCATTCCTGCATTTCCAATTATGTGCTCCTATGCTGTCATTAAACCAATTTGAGTTGATTTTTTTTTTTTTAGAGAAAGAGAGACGGTGTGAATGGGGAAGAGGGGGAGAGAGATGAGAGAGAGAGAGAGGGAGAGAATCACAAGCAGGCTCCATGCTCAGTGTGGAGCCTGACACAGGGCTTGATCCCATGACTCTGGGATCACGATCTGAGATGAAACCAAGAGTCAGACACTCGACTGACTGAGCCACCCAAGCTCCCGAGTTGGATTTTTAAAAGAACAGCTTTATTGAGGTATACAGATGTACAAAGAACTGCGCATATTGCTAAATTTAGACACAGACCAAGGCCCATGGCGCCATCACCACAATCCAGGTAACAGACACACCAGCACCTCCCGGAGTCTCCTGTGTCCCTTTGTGTTGGGTCTTGCGCACGCGCATGTGTGTGTATGTGTAAGAACACTTAACATGAAGTCTGCCCCCCTAGCAAATCTTGACGTGGGCAAGGCAGTTGTACGGCAGATCTCACAGCGTCTAGAGCAACTGAGAGTCTTCCCCGACCGCGAGTTACTGTTACTACAGAAGGTAAACGGGAGAGTTCACAAGCATGTGAACAGCCAACAGGGCCGAGAAAAAATTGAAAGGGAAATCAAAAAATGTCTTGAGGGGCGCCTGGGTGGCTCAGCTGGTTGAGCGTCAGACTTCAGCTCAGGTCACGATCTCAGGGTTCATGAGTTCGAGCCCTACATTGGGCGCTGTGCTGTGCTTGGGATTCTCTCCCCGTCTCTCTGCCCCTCTCCCACTCACACACACTCATTCTCTCTCCTTCTCTCTCTCAAAATAAATAAATTTAAAAAAATGTCTTGAGTTAGGCTAGATGACTTGGATTTCTAGAACTTGTGGGGAACACTTCCCAAGAGACCAAACCTCCCATCTCCACCATTGCGTCCCAGTTTTCTTGGGGTGGGCGTGTGAGGTCAAGATGTCAACGGTGGCTCGTCCTCAGTGCTCTGAAGGGTGGAAGAACACGGACACTGGCGACTATGAGCTGCAGGCACTTGAATCCTTACTCCCACCCCTACTCTCTACACACACATTCTGCTTCTGCTGGGAACACTCATCAACATCCAAATAACTGACTGCACACTCCATTTCTTTTCCATCAAGTACTAGAGAAACGAGGGAGGAAGATTCAGCCTGCCCCCAACTAAAAGTATATTTGAGGGTCTAAAGGATGAAGGTTGTGAACTGAGAGAGTTGAGAAAAAATAGGGAATCAGAGATGATAGATAGATAGATAGATAGATAGACAAAACAGACAGAAGAAAAAGATGCAGAGGGTCAGTGAGAATATTTGCATCTAAGATTAGATCCACGCTGTTCCTCAGAGCTAAGGGAATGGAACAAACATTTGCAGAACAATGCTAAGTGGATGATAAAAATAATAGCTTCTGATTCAGACCTTTACTCTGCCAGGGATAGAGTGTCTTTATATGGGTTATCTCATTGAATCTGAAAAACAGCCCTATAAAATGGGTAGTATTGTGATCTCATGTATTTTAATTTATTTTTTAATGTTTATTTATTTCGAGAGAGAGAGAGAGGGAGAATCCCAAGCAGGCTCCACAATCAGCACAGAGCCCAACTTAGTGCTCGATCCCACAACCCTGGGATCATGACTTGAGTCGAAGTCAAGAGTCGGACACTCAACTGACTGAGCCACCCAAGTGCTCCTGCCTTGTGTTCTCATTTTAGAGGGGGAGATGTAGGTTCTGAGAGTTGAAATAACACCTCCCAGGGGACAGGGGCAAGCTTGCTCTTTGGCCGGCACTCCTCACTGCTGCATTAGGCATGCGTTCAATCACATGAAGCAGGCAGTGACCATCGCAGTACATCAATGCTCCCACACACGTCCAATTCTTGTCTCAAACCCTACAAGGCAACTCAGTCAAAAGCTGTGTACGTTTTGAGATTCTGGACGTATGTTTCCAAGTTGTCCTTCAGCAAGAGTGTACCAGTTTCTGGTTCCACAGAGCCACAGAAAGGTACCATGTCGTCGGAGAGAGTCACAACGGTCAGGAGAAGTTACCGGGAGGGCTGGGAAGCACTAGGCCCTGTTGGTGCGGGAGAAAGACCTACCTGAGTTACTGAACCAGAATTCATTGAATTCTCAGATTTTTAAAGGGGGTTGGGCTGGTGAAGCTGTAATCGTGATGTCAGAAGGATCAAGCACAGCACCTGTGGCCAGAGCCGACTCCCCCAACAATGTTTCTGTGCAAAGCTGAGGAGAGCCAGAATGGAGTGGGGCCAGTGGCCGTCAGGTGGGGGTGGTGCGGCTGACTCATGGGCCAGAGTCACCAGAAGTGGAAGGGCGTCCTGGGGTTGGGCGGATGACAAAGGTGGTGATGGGGAAAGACAGAACGAGTGGATATCAAATGGTGAAAATTTGAAGAGTGAAGAGGCGGCAACCTGCCTGGATTCCGAATCCGAGGGTGCGTGGAGAATGGTACAGAGATGGTTATGTGGGCGGCGATGGGCTCCTTCATGTTGGTGGGGTGGGCCGTATCTTTTTAGTTTCTGCTTTCCTCGTAGGTGCACAGATAATATTAGTAGAATATTGAAAAGGGGGTAGTGTCCCGCCAAGGATGGACAGAAAGGGCGAGCATTCTGCTGTTGGCTCTGCCTGGAATGCCCCCGCCAGATATTGCGTGGGTGAGTCCCTTCCTTCAGAGTCTGCAACACAGCAGACTGAAAGAGGGTAAATAAAATAAAATGAAAGAAAAGATCATAATGAAGAGACAGGGTGAGACCTTGGCACAAGCACGGCAGGCTACTCTTTCCTGTTGGTTAACTCTGGCTACCATGAGGTTCGGGGAGGTGCTGTAATGTGGAGGGATTGTTACGCATCATCATGGAGACAGGTACACGTGAATGTCTTTGGATTTTACCCCTGTGGAGTGAGGCAGGCTCTAAAAACCCATAAAACCACTCACAAAAGTCTCCTAAGGTTTACAAATTTAGACCCATGTTTGTCTTTTCAATCTTACCAAAGAAATCCCCTCACAGACATACAATAAAAGTGAAAAGGGGGTCCTTGTACAGTTCAAAAACAATTTTGCATGGAAGCTTTATTTCTCCTTCCCATCCAAGGAGGTAAAAATGAGCTTGGGGGAGTTGGGTGCATGCTTCCTTCCTCCTGCCGGTCAGCTTTGAGCACCCACCTCTGTCCATTGTGCCGAATATTCAAAATGTTCTTCGTTTCTTTATTATCTTGGACCCAAATTAGGGAATTGCAATTAATCCTCTAAAGGACATAGGCATGCTATTGTTTGGGGTTGGGAACCTGGGTTAGGATTAAGACCCCACTCCCTTTACTGTCCATAACCCCAAGATCAGTGTTGTTCCAACACCCCTGGGTTCTCCACTCGTGTGTCCACTTAACCCCCGGGAAAAGAAGGACTCAGTCAGTCGCCTCGAGTCTCTCAGACGTCTTCACGTCTCACTGACCTGCCATGCAGTTGTGGGAGAGTCACGACAGATCTCTGGATCTCCGTTGCTTTACTGGTAAACTGAGGGATCAGGTCAGATGTTGTAAAGGGGTAACCCCGATCAGACCCTCTTCGGGTTCCTCTGCGGTGTTTCTGACAAATCGCAAGGCGAGCCACCCGCGTGTAGAGTTCAGGAATTTCAAGTACAGACCTGATCTCTGGCTTCTCTCGATATGTCAGTGGGTCTGTACATCCCCAGATGGCAGCCACCGGCCAGGGCTGAGTGGCAGCTCTTGACAAGGTGTGTTCTTTCCAGTTGACTGCAGACCTCACCAACCCCTACTGTGTACCCCTCGCTCCTTCACCTGTTTCTGCAGTATCTCTGGTTCCCATTATGTCACTTGGGACCTTCTGCCCTAGAAACCCTCTGATGTCCTGGATTAAAAAGATGAATCTGAGACTTTTCCTTGGGCTCTGTGATGGGAAGGGGATACGTGCAGAGGCTTTGAACTGGCTCCCCGCCCCGGAACTCAGCACTTTCCGATATCTTCGTGTCCTGGCATCTCTCATTCCCTGGGCTGCTCTGTGTTTCTTCGGAGGAAGAAAGGGACGTGGAAAGAGAGCTTTGGAACCGCACGTACCTGGGTTTGAATCCCAGCTCTGCTGCTTCCTAATT
Source organism: Panthera uncia (assembly GCF_023721935.1). Classification (NCBI taxonomy): domain Eukaryota; kingdom Metazoa; phylum Chordata; class Mammalia; order Carnivora; family Felidae; genus Panthera; species Panthera uncia. The sequence continues at coordinate 3,674,874 of NW_026057588.1, forward strand.
AGCCTACTGTCGGCTTCTTTATCTTTAGAAATGATTGTTTTTATTATAAAAATAATAATATCTCCACGGAGTTGTTATTTTATTTTTTTAACGTTTATTTATTTTTGGGACAGAGAGAGACAGAGCATGAACGGGGGAGGGGCAGAGAGAGAGGGAGACACAGAATCAGAAGCAGGCTCCAGGCTCTGAGCCATCAGCCCAGAGCCCGATGTGGGGCTCGAACTCACGGACCGTGAGATCGTGACCTGAGCTGAAGTTGGACGCTCAACCGACTAAGCCACCCAGGTGCCCCTCCACGGAGTTGTTATGAGAACAATTAAGTATTGAGGACTCTGCATATAAGGCAGGCTGGGAAGGGACCCACTGTGGAAAGGAGCCTTCATCAAACATCATGGTCAGGGGCGTCTGCACGGCTCAGTTGGTTAAGTGTCTGACTCTTGGGTTCAGCTTAGGTCATGATCTTGTGGCTTCGTGGGTTCGAGCCCTGCATTAGGCTCTCTGCTGACAGCAATGCACAGCCTGCTTGGGATTCTCTCTCCCTCTCTCTGCCCCTTCCCCACTCACGCTGTCTCTGTCTCTCTCAAAATACATAAACTTTAAAAATAACATCATATTTACAGTAATCATACGCACTAACTGGGCTCTAAGTGATGTGCTAAGGACATTGTGCGTCTGACTTCACTGAACCCTCCTGATAACCCTGTGAGATAGGTATTACCTTCACTGAACCAGTGACAAACACAAAGGCTCAGAGAGGTTAAGTAACTTCCCCAAGATTGCACAGACAATAAATAACAAGATCCAAGCCCAGGCGTTGGGACCCCGGAGCCTATTTGCTTACCCATCATGCAGCCATGCCTACAAGTGAGAGCCTCCCCTGTTTGTGTGACTGCAGAATAGGGGACGTGGTAGGATCCAAGGTCACGAGTGAGTAAGCGGAGGGCGCTTTCTTCTCTCCTGGACCGGACTCACCCCCTCCTGCATGTTGTCTGCACTGAGCAATGCCTCTGAGTTGCCTGCTCTCATCTTCTCCCCACCCCCCCCCAACCTGTTTTCCACACAACGGCCAAAACAGTGCCCTTAAAATACAAGCAGGATAACGCGGGGCTTGCCCAAAACCTTGCAGCGGCTTCCCAGCGTCCCGAATTTATAATTAACCTCTCACGGCAGCCCGGACGCTCATGGCTCATCCTCCCTTCCTTCCTCGCTCCGGCCACCCTGGCCTCCTGCCCACACCAGGCTCTCTCTGCCCCGGGGCCGTGGCCTGGCTGTGTCCTCTCTCCATAAGGTCTTCCCCAGGCCTCACCCGAGCCCCTCCTCAGACCTTCCCGACTCTTCCATCTCTACTGTCTGCCCCCAAACGTGCCCTGGACCATCTGAGCGTAAACTCAGCCGGGCAGGGACTCCACCTGGGCTCTCCTCCTTCCATGGGCCACTTGACGTGGTACCCGGCCACTGTGCATGCTCATGAACGACTTCTGAGCAAACGGAGGGGTCTTAGCAGAGGGGCTGCACTGCCGGCCCCACCCTTTCCTGCATCCACACCGTCTGCACGTGGCCTTACGACTCCCTCCTTCCCCTTGACCGCGGGCTGGCCTTGCAGCTGGCTCTGGCTGAGAAAAGACGGCGGGAAAGTTGTGCTGGCTTCCAGCCTATGCCCAGGATGCCTTGCCTACCCCCGCTCCTCTGGCTCACCCTCAAAACCCTGCCTCTGCCATGGGAACGAGCCCAGGCACGTCTGAGAGTGGGCCCCTCGTCGGAGACAAGGGTGACCTTGCTTACTGATGACAGACTCAGGTTTCCTCAGACCCTAACACCGCCTCTCGTTTGCAGCAGGGGTGAGCGGCGTGGGGGAACACCTAGGCTTGGCTCAGAGTTAGGGGTAATGAAAATGAAGGGCACAGCTTTGGGTGTATTTTGGGAGTGAGAGCAGAGTGGATTTGGGGGACCTGTGAGCAGACGAAGAGCACGGCCCTGGGTGCTCCTGGTCACCTCCTCGCACGGCGGTTCAGGAGCAGCGTTGGGTTCCCCCGGTGTGCTGTCCTGTTATGGGGAGGGAGGGGTGCAGCGGCCTCAGGGGAGCCCCCACGGGGACCTACGCACAACAGTCTCCCTCCCTGTCGCTGAAGAAGGAAGCAGGGAAGCCTCCAGAACCACAGCCCAGGCTCTCTCTGGGCTGTGGTGCCCGTGGGTGAGTAAAAGCTTGCAGATAAGGCGGCCTGTGGTAGGACGGCTCTAACCTCGCCCAGCTTCATCACGGCGGCCTCTGGGGGCGCAGTGCTGGCTTTTACCTGCTCCCTTCTCTTGAGAGGAAGTCTGCGACCCTCACGCCCTCCCTTCTGGGCTCCCCATCACTGTTGGTTTGTGCAAAACCATTTTATTTAGCTCATTTGTGGCTAATGCCAGAGATCGTAGGGAAGAGGCATTCGAGGGCCAGACTGCATGGTTAGCGGGGAGCAAGGCTGCTGCATCCAGACAGGTGATGGACCGCAGGACAGTGAACCGTAACACCCTGGGCTTAAACCTGGTCTACCACACTCAAGAAAGACCTCGCAGGAACCAGCTTGGAGCACGTTAACCTGGAAACGGCGCGAGTGGCAGACAGCAGCCTCCAAACGATGGTTGGTCAAACATGGTTTCGTTACAAGATGACCCTCAGAGAGGATTTATTTTTGAATGCTCTAGCGTGATTTTATAAGGAGGCACCGTTGAATTTTGTCCCTATTTCCAAGCCTTGGGCTTTTCCCAACAATGTGGGTGCACCCCTCCCCCACTCTCCAGGGGATGGACATTTACGCCCCCCCCCCACTCGGTGCCGCCCCAGCCACATGGAGTGGGTGTGTCTGGTGACCCCCCGGTGACCCCGCCTGCAGCGCTCTGCACCACCAGCAGCTGGCACGAAGCTTGTTTCAGCCTTCTAGCATGTCCTTCCGGTCGGGGGGCCGCCCCCAGGCCCACCTTGGGCTGTGGAAGCTGAGGTCAGACGGATGTGCCCCCTGGCGGGCACTGAGGGGAGAACACCTGGGTGCCCATCTCCCCATCTCCTTAGTTGTCTCCTAGGGCGTTCTTCAGTGGCCCCTCCAATCCTAACCAGGACGGAGGCTCACGAGGACACGGGGGGAAGCGGGGGTCCACACCGATGGACACAGTGTGTGTGTGTGTGGGGGGGGGGGGGTTCCCGGAGCAAACCAGGGTATAGGGGAGCTTGTCCGAAGGGACGGAGCAGTGTCCGCGCTGCTGGCAGAGGCAGGGAGCCGAGTGACACAGGAGCCTGTCAACGGTCACTGCGTGATGAGTGGGCGCAAGGCACTGGGGTCAGACCGCCCGGTTCACACCCACGGCCATGACCCAGTCGCTTCCCCTTTCGGAGCCTCAGTTTCTCCATCTGTGAACGGGGGTGGCAGCAGCGCTTGCCTCGTTGGGTGCGGTGGTAAGTGAGACGGTGGATGTCAGCACGTGACACAGGACTTGCTGTTCTCACCGGAACCCGTCCTCAGGCCCCGCCCCCACTCCTCAGCTCCCCCTACCGCCCTGCTGAGGTCCTCAGACCTCCCCCTACTTCTCCCGTTCCCCCTACTGCCTTGCTGAGGTCCTCAGACCCCGCCCACTCCTCAGCTCCCCCTACTCCCTGCGGAGGAACTCAGACTCCCCTGCCCACTCCTCACGCTCCCCCTACTCTCTGCTGAGGTCCTCAGAACCCCCCTCTCCTCCCCCTCCCGCCCTGCTGAGGTCCTGCAGCTGCAGACGCTGCTTCTCCAGGCCTCTTTCCTCAGGAGGACAGCGGGCACAGGGACACGGCGCCCTGGCCGTGAGGAGGGCACCGTGACAAAGGTGTGTGCGGGCCGCTCACGCTGACAGTGCCCTGTGTCCGAGTTCACTGACCACTGGACTTCCGACTCACAGGCAGGGGCGGAGACCTCGGAGTACACGCTGGACATTCCCAGACGCTGCCAGCCACCCAGACCTGCCTCAGCTGTGGGGACGGTCCTGCCTCACAGGTCTTGGAAGGAGGAGCCAGCCTCTGGCTACAGATGCCCGACAGTCTAGCTGGCCACTTTCCCAGACCCGCTTGCAGCTAGGGCATGGAGTGTGGCCTGGATCTTGCTGGTCAGATGCACCAGCACCTTCCTAGGGAAGGCACCAGGGTTTGGACCCCAGGACTCTGCACTGAGATGAGGACAAGGGGTGGGGGAGACAGCACCCTGATGAGGCTGCCCAGGGACTGCATTCAACAGTGAGCCGCACCCAGGCCCCTCCTCAACCACCTCTGCGAGGTCCCGGACCCATGGCCCCCGAGCTCATACCCCATCCTCAGCAACAGACTGGATTCCTCTCTTCGCAAACTGGGTTACCCCAGACCTATTGAAACCGGTATTCGGGGGTCCCCATGAATGGGTGGCCTCCCACAATTAACACTCTAGCAATGCCCGTTTAAATCTGCTGCTTACAGATGTGAACACGGGAGCCCAGAGCGGGTGAGATCTAAGATCACGCGGCCAGGAAGCCACAGACTGACTTCAGAACCCCAGCCTCCAAGGCTCCTCCAAGGCCGGCCTCCGTAAGAGACCAGTGCGCGAGCCACACCCAGGCCCTTCGGTGGGCCGGATGGAACCCACCTCCCCCTGGTCTCCAGGAGCAAGGACGAGGAAATGGTGCCCACGGCCTCCTGGCGATGGTGGGGGTCCAAGTCGGGCCTGGCCACAACAGAACCTGGGACTGCGGGGTGCACAACTCAATGACTTTATTACTCTCCATATGCCGAATTGTCTCCGCGGCGCCTCCCAGGAGCAGCCATCTGTCCATCAAACGCCTCCGGCCGCAGAGAGGAGCAAGGCCAAGGAGCCAACTAGCAGAGCCCGACCGTCCTGTGGGAACCACTGGCCCCTTCCCGTCCTCTCCCCCCCTCCCCCAGACGGGGAGGGGTCTCCCTCCTTCGGCCCTTCTCCGGATCCAGGCTCCACTTCTGGGCTCCTGGGCCTCGGGCGTCCTTCCCGCCAGGGCGGGAGGCAGGTGCGGAGGGAAGGGGAGGCGGGGCCTGTGGGCGCACCGAGTAGGGTGGGAGGGGCTGGGAGGGCTCCGAAGCCGTAACACGAGAGTGGGGAGGGGACAGAAAGAGCAAAAGGACAACGTGAGAGCCCGGGCCAGCAGAGGAGCCGGCGCAGGCACCGGAGGGGGGCTGCGGGCCCGGGCAGCACCGAGGGCAGAGGGAGGCGGGCGCTACCCCAGGGGCCAGGCCGGGAACGCGCCCCCGCCCCCGCCCCCCGGGCCCGCCGCCGCGCCAGCGCCGCCCGCCGCCCGGCCGTGGATGCGCTGGTGGCGCAGCACGTGCTCGCGGCGCCCGAAGCCCTTGCCGCACTGCCAGCAGGCGAACGGCCGCGCCCCCGAGTGCGTCTTGCGGTGGCGCACCAGGTGCTCGCGCCAGTAGAACGTCTTGCCGCACTCGCAGCAGGCGTGCGGCTTCTCGCGCGCGGGCAGCGGGCGCAGGGCCGGCCCCGGGCCGCCGGGGTGCGTGCCGCGGTGGCGCCTCAGGTGCTCCTTGCGCCGGAAGGCCTTGCCGCACTCGGGGCAGGCGTGCGGCTTCTCGCCCGAGTGGCTCTGCCGGTGGCGCAGCAGGTGCGCAGGCTTCAGGGCGGCCTTGCCGCACTCGGGGCAGGAGGCGGTGCCCGGGGCCGCCGGCAAGGCGGGCGGGCCGGGCGCAGGTGGGGCCGCCGGGGCCGGCGGAGGGCTGCCGGGCTCCTGCTTGTAGGGGCGCGCGGCCTGGGGGTCCCCCGTCGCCAGCACCTCAGCCCCGGGGACCGCATCTCCTGCCGGGCAGAGGCACAGGGTGAGGGCAGGTGGCTCCGCAGACGGCGGGGGCGGGGAGGGCAGGGGCAGGCCGGGGATGAAGGGCCCCCTGCTGGAGCGGGTGGGGAATGCTTAATGCCTGGAAACCAAGGGGCGGGAGAAGGGCTGACTGCAGGCTGCTTATTCACCCCCAGGAGCCCTGTACCCAGCACGGTGCTTGGTACACACCGCAGAGTCATCGCCAAATAAATGCACGGATGCATGGATATGAGGGAGGATGGGTGAATGGATGTGAAATTCGTGGTGTACAGAGGAGGGGCTTGATGGGTGAAGGCAGGTCAGCAGGTGGGTGGACGGAGGAGGAGGAGATGGGCAGATGAATGAATCCAAAGTACCAGGGTGTAGATGGATGGGTGGGGGGATGGATGGGAGGGGAAGTAAGGAGACAGATGAATGAATGAGCAGGGAGGCAGACTGATGGGTGAACAGTGAGTGAGGAGGGAGTAGACGGCTAGGTTAGTGGGGGGTGGTGGGGGGGATGGGGGGGTTGGTTGAGCGAGTTAGTGGGTGAGTGGGCAGGCTGACTGCTTGCCCCGGGAAGGGGGTGGGCAGCAGGCAGCGTCCGAATGGGTATCTGGGTGGACAGACAGATGGGTAAGTAAGCAGGTAAGTCAGGTGGACGAATGAACCTCATTTCCTTTCTCCCGGCTTTCAAACTGTTCTATGGCGTTCCAGGTAGATACACAACCCGTTTCTATCCGACTTGCCTCACAAGCTTCCAGCTCACGACTCAACTTACAAAAAACAGTTCCAGCACAACTGAAGACTCTGGTCCCCCTGTCCCACCCTTCCACGCCAACCACCAGGTCCCAAGTCGTGCTGTCCTGGCCTCCCCCCAGCCTGTGGAGTGGGTGCAGAGACACCTACTATCAGGCAGAAGCCCCAATCCCTATCTGGCTCTGGCCCTGACTTGTTGTGTGGCTTCAGGCAAGCTGCTTGAGTTCTCCTGGCCTCGGGTTGCTGCTGTTAGATCTCAGCTTCCGGAGAGCCGAGTGTGCCAGCTGGGCAGCCAAAGGTGACGTGGGCTTGGTGCACGGCAGTGTATTTAAAAATACAAAAAACGTTTAAAAATCAGGCAACATCCTAGAAATCTAAACTTCTGTCTTCTCTTGAGGAAAAACCGTAGACGTACTGTGCCCACGTTCCCATGTGGCAACGCAGGCTGCAGGAGACTGGCAGGACAGTGCCTATCACTCGCCAACAGCTGGTGCGTGTCACCAGGCACCTGCTATCCTGACCCCCCACTCACTGTGCCCTCCATGGGGGCGTGTCTGACCCATCTCCAGCCCTGGTGCCCAGCTCACGGCCTGGCACACGGCAGGGACACCACGAATGTTCACTGAACGAATGAATGGCAGGCAGGAGGAGAACACCTTCAGGGTAAGAGGGGAGCACAGTGTGAAAGGGGGGTAAGCTACTCACCTAAAGGCATCATCACACCATCTTCCTTTCCGACAGCCACCCCAGAGCCTTCCATCACATCCTGAGGTGCCCTCATTGCTGGTCCCTGAAACGAGAGATACGACACTCAGAACTGAGAGACCACAGCGATAGCCTCTACTTTTCTCCCCTGTGACCCCTGCTACATTCAGACAGTCATCAGGTCCTATCACAAGCTCCGGGGGAAGACGGCCACCAGGCCTCCTGCTGGCCACCATGTGAGGGACCCATCTGGGGAGTGGACCCTCCAGCCTCAGCCACAACCTGAGACACTTGTGCCAGATGTGCCCCAAATTCCTGACCCGTGGAAACTGTGTGGACAACAAATGTTTGTTGTTGCAAGCTGCCAAGTTTGGGGTGACTTGTATGTAGCAACAGACAACTGATGCACCTTCTTTAAATCCTGCCTTAGCTTTTCACTGCCCTTCGGGTAAAGTGCAAACTCCTTGACAAAATACACAAGAGAAACACATAAGCTACCTTTAACTCAAGAAAAAAATAAAGTTTTTTTTTTCCATCAGAAATGGATTTTTTTTCCCAGCACAAGTGGTGGACTGCTTCTGAGCACAATGGTGCCAGCCAGGAACACCAAGGTTACCGAAAATGTCTCAGACTAATTTAGGTTCCTTTATGCTATTGTCAATGTTTCTCAAGCCCTTGCCCCCCAAGGAACAGATCAGAATCCTGGTGCTGATGCAGTTGACTACTGAGTTCCACACATCCAACCCTACCTCTCACGTTTTACTTCTTTCAAGTGTAACGTTTAGGATGGAAGTCAGCAATGCCTAAAATCTTTTTTTTTTTTTTAAGTTTATTTTCAGAGAGAAACACAGAGAGTGAGAGAGCAAGCGGGGGAGGAGGAGAAAGAGAGAGGGAGAGAAAGAATTCCAAGCAGGCGCCAGTGTCAACACGGAGCCTGACGTGGGGCTCAAACACACCAACCGTGAGATCACGACCTGGGCCAAAATCAAGAGCCGGCTGCTTCACTGACTGAGACACCCAGGTGCCCTAGTAATGCCTAAAATTCTCTCACCTAGCAAGAAGAGTCTTCAGGAAGCTTCTGAAGCCTTTCTCAAACGTGCGTGGTTTGGAATCTGTGACGCCTACGTTGCCTGGTGGTGGCAGGATGAATACTTTGCGTGGTCGCCTTTCTGCTCCGGCAGACTGAACTGGTTCCCGGCCACTGGTGCAGCTCAGGGTGTCATGGTGCTGCCGTGCCATCCCGCTGCTTGCTGCTACTGTGGCCCACGAGGCCTGCGCACCCGGCCCCGCCTCTCACCAGGGTCCTGCCTGGAGCCCCACAGTAGAACGCTTACAGCGCCCCGAGTGTGCCAGGCTCTCTCAAACCTCTACTCCTCATTCTGTTCTCTGCCTGGAACCCACTCTTCGTCCCCTTTCCCCTGTCTACCTTCTACATGTCCTTCAGGACCTGGCGGAGCCCACATCCCTGCCATTACACGCAGGCTTAGGACCCTGTGTGACTTGGGAACAGGCCCTACCCTGGTCCCCAGCACACTGCACTTCACAACAGCTTTACTGAGACAGAGACGTACAATAAATGCACACGTTTAAAGCATACGATCAAGTGAGTTTCAACACGTATACACGCGTGAAACCACCATCACAATCAGAATGGCGGACACATCTAGCAGCCCCTGAAAGTCTCCTTGTGCACGTCTGTGATCTCTCCACCTCCTCCCCATTACGCCTCAGCACCTGCTGGTGCGCTTCTCACCGCTACCAGGCAGTTTTCACGTTCTAGAACTTGACACAGAACCACACGATAGTTAGGTACTTTTCTGGGGTGGGGGGGAGTGGGCGGTTCCTGAAATATAATTATTTTGAGATTGGGGATACTGGCCCACAGTTTTCTTATCTTGTAAGCTCTTTGGTTTTGCATGTCAAGGTAATGCTGGCCCCGTAGAAGGAGCTGGGAAAGTTTTCGGAATGTTCTGGATGCCGCATTGATGGAATCTTGCAACACACGGTCCCTTTCGACCGACTTCTTCCCTTTCCCACGTTGTGTGTGTGACGGTCGCCCCAGCTGCATGGCTGCTTCCACTGCGCGTGGCTGAGTATCGCTCCATTGTGAAGCTGGACCACATGTGTTTATCTGTTCGGTGGGTCCCCACAGGGGTCGTTTCCGCTTTCTGGCTGTCACAGATGCCGCTGTCCTGCCATCGTTGACCTCACAGAAGGGACGAGTTCCGTGTGGACGACTCCCAGGAGGGGCACTGGTGGCTCACAGGGCGGCCCCGTGTCTAACCATCACGGGAACTGCAGACACCACACCAAGCGAGTGAACAACGGACGTATCAAAGGGCAAAACCGTCTGCCTTCGCTCTGATGAAGGAGGGTTTCCTAAAAGGGGATGTTCTGACATAAGGGGGAACCGAAGCGTGGGGTCAGGGTTTGGCCCGTGACCGACTACGTCCCTAGGTGCCTCCAGCCACACACCCACTCGTGGGACCCCGAGCAAGTTCCTGCCCCTCCAGGGTCGGTGCACAGGGGCTGAGGTGCACTCGGTCTCCCCGAGTCCGAGGGCACAATCTGGGGTACCACCTGCTCCCTGGCCCCCAGCGGGGCTCCTGCAGAGGTGCCCTCCCTCACTGGCCTCCACTGCGGCCGGGTCAGCACTGCCAGCAGGCCCCCCTGGCGGTTCTGGGGCCCGCACAGGCTGAACGCCCTTGCTTCCTCTGGCGGACCCTACGGATGTCCTGCGGCTCTGCTCTGGGCTCCCAGACAGCGGATGCTAGACCGTGCGGAGACCAAGCACCGTCCACAAGAAGATACCCAGGCAGACTGGCAGTGGGGATAAGGCTGACGCCCTGGGCCAGGCGTCGGGGGCTCAGTATCTGGCGTACAGCAGGGGTCAGAGCAGAATCTAGAGCGAGGGCCTGCGGGTTCTTTTCCTCCCGCTGCCCCCTAACTGGCCATGTGGCCTCAGGCAGGTTGCTTGGCCTCTGTGGGACTCACACCTTCATCTGTGACAGAGGATACTGAGGCCCCAGGGCCGCATGCAGAGACAGGGAGGCCGTGCTGACACTGGGATTTACGGGGACTTGTAGCCTCCAGAGAGGTGGAGATGAGGAGGAGCCATGAGGGGGTCAGCTGTGTCTATACGGCTGACCCCCAATAAAAACCGTGGATGGCAGTCTGGGGAGCCTCCCTGGTTGGCACGAGCAGGCGTCGTCCACACGGCACCCCTGGGCGAGGAGCTTCACGGGCCCCGCCCGCGGGCCTCTCGCCTTTGCTAACTGGACTCCACGTCCTTCGCTGAAACGCATCTGAAGTCCTGAGTCCTTCTCAGGAATTACGGAACCCAGGCTGGTCCTGGGGATCCCCACACTTGCAGGTGGTGTCACAGCTAGGGCATCCTTGGGGGAACCCCTGAGGGCTGTGCACTGAGCCGCCTGGCAGTCAGGACCCCGGGGTGCACGTCCACACTTCCCATCCTGGCGCTTGTTCGTGTACTTACTTGAGCTCTACCGGGCAAAGGGCGGGGGTGAGGGCCACGGGCCCTGCAGGCCACAGCAAGAAGGCGGGACGTCCGTCTCGCACAGGTTTGGGGTCTGGCCCAAGTCCTGCTAAGCACTCAGATGCGTCGCCTCGGTGAGCCCTGCCAGCCACCCTGAGCCACGGCCACGACGCCCCCTCACCTTCCTGCCAGCCCCACAGGTCCATCTGCCGACCTTGGCTTTCACATCTGACAGTGGACCTGTGCTCTCTTCTCTGAAGCCTCAGGACTCCCTGAGTGCTGACCTCTGAGGCACAGACTGGCGGGTGTTTCCTGTTGTGCTGATCACAGCTGGGCCTCCCCGCTCCTGCCCGCCCACCAGCTTTCCTCCGGGCTTCCTGGGCTGGCGGACGCCCAGCCCCTTGGCTACGGTGTGCCTGGACCGGACTCGGGTGACTGACAGCAGGCAAGTCGGTCCAGCCCCATCCACCTCCCCATCACCTGCAGAATAGACCAGGCTCTCCCTCAACAGAGGTGACAGGAGACCTCACACCGCTGCCCATGTCAAATCTCTCCCAGGACAGACGAGGGAGGCCGGGGAGGCTACTCATCCACTTGCTGGCAAGCACTTTTTGGAGCACCTACTATGCACCAGGTACTACTGAAAGCAGGGAAGTACTGGTGAATGAGACAAAGGCCCCTGCGCCCTAGAGTCTATGTTCTGGCCATCAGACAAACCATAAAGAAGTAACGAGTTCCATAAGGCTGGCTTAGCCAGGTAGGGATTTCTTTCAGCCCCCTGGAACCGGGGGAGGAGGGGGGGGGGGGGAAGTCCTTAGAAGCGTGGAGTCTCGTACGTGGTTGCGGGGACGCCAAGTGAGAAGCCACTCAGGAAGCATTTTGGCAACTGGTTCTAAAATTACACACACTTGGGGCACATGCACCCCGATGTTTACAGAGCACTATCAACAAAAGCCAAATTATAGAAGGAGCCCAAATGTCCATCGGCGGATGAATGGATAAAGAGGATGTGGTGTATATACGCAATGGGATACTACTCGGAGATGAAAAAGAATGAAATCTTGCCATTTGCAACTATCTGGATAGAACTAGAGAGTATTATGCTAAGTGAAATAAGTCACAGAAAAACATATGGTATCACTCATATGTGTAATTTAAGAAAGAAAAAACAGAACATATGGGAAGGGAAGGAAAATAAAATAAAAACAGAAACAGACCATAAAAGACTCTGAAATATAGAGAACAAGCTAGGGGTTGCTAGAGGGGAGGTGGGTGGGGGATGGGCTAAATGAGTGATGGGCACACAGGGCCCCAGGGTGACGGGGCCGTGAGGGCAGCACTTGGGGCCCTGGGGTGACTGCACGGCTCTGTGTCCTGACTGTGGCTGTGGTTACCATTAGCCACCGCGTGTTAACAGCAGAAAGAACCATATGCCCCCTGGAAATGTTACAAACACACAGCGAAGGGGCGCCTGGGTGGCTCAGTCGGTTAGGCCTCCGACTTCAGCTCAGGTCGTGATCTCGTGGTCCGTGGGTTCGAGGCCCGCGTCGGGCTCTGTGCCAACAGCTCAGAGCCTGGAGCCTGTTTCGGATTCTGTGTCTCCCTCTCTCTCTGACCCTCCCCTATTCATGCTCTGTCTCTCTCTGTCTCAAGAATAAATAAACGTTAAAAAAAAAAAAAGAAACACACAGCCAAAGCCACAGCCCCTCGCACTGTCACAACCGATTCAGCACCTGAGCGTGAGACCCTCCAAGAGTGTTTCTTGAAGCTTCCACGTGCTCTAATGAGCGGCCAGGTCTGGAGACACAGCCGGACCCCCAAGCACATACAACTCGTCCCGGCAGGCTCCGCCGAGGATGGGCACGGACCCACAGACCAGAGCAGCCCCAGTCCTGGGGGCGTTTCCCAGATGCCAGCTCTCCCTGCACCTCCCACAGCGTCACCGCAATGGCCTAACACCCTAGCGATAACCACTGTCCACACCTTTCACCTAAATGGTCGCGAGTCACACCAGAAGTGGGGCAAGGGCATCACAGGGACACTGTGGACAATTCAGCGCGATCACGTAAAATGGCGTCACCCCAGAGCCCTGAGCCCTGGACGGCTCTGAGCCCGAGTCCTGCTCTCCTACCAGAACGGGAGAGAACACACAGAAGGGGCGGTGAAGACACCTGGGCACACGGGGAGGCCTCCTCCAAGCGGAGGCCTCCTCCAAGCGGAGGGTCATCGGGAACCACGACTCCACGAGAATCGAGGACCCCCCGCTTCCTTGTGCACACACCTGCCTCTGGCCAGGCACAGCAGTGCCCCTGACGACGTCCACACCCTGATCCTAATCCCAGAGCCCGTGACTCTGTGACTTCACGTGTCAAAAGGGCTGGGACGCTGAGGATGTGACTGACTTAAGGATCCTGATGTGTGGGGACAATCCCAGATCATCCCGACGGGCCCCATGTCATCATGGGAGTGTTCTGTGTGAAAGTGGGATAGCTGAGGGTCAGGAGGGGATGTGACCTTGGAAGCAAAGGTCAAGTGAGGCACTCTGCAGACGGAGGAAGGGGAAGAAGGCCACGAGCCACAGCACGTGGGCGCCCCGGAAGCTGGGAGAGGCAGGAGACAGATGCCCTCCTGGGGCCTCCTTCTGAGGGCGGACCCCCCCCCTCCCCCGCCCCGGACTCCCCCGGGACCTCCTTCTGGGGCTTCTGGGGATGGATTCCACCCCACTCCCCCACCTGCTTCTGGGGGCGGATCCCCCCTCCCCCTGGGCCTCCTTTTGGGGACAGATCCCCACCCCTGGGCCTCCTTCTGGGGACGGATGCCCCCAGCCTCCTTATGGGGACGGATCCCCACCCCACCCCGCCCTGGAGCCTCCTTCTGGGGACACATCCCCCCCCTTCCTTCTGGGAATGGATCCCTCCCACCCGCCGGAGCCTCCTTCTGGGGGCGGATCCCTTCCCCCCCCACCCCAACCCAGCCTCCTTCTGGGGACAGATCCCCCCCACCCTGGAGCCTCCTTCTGGGGATGGATTCCCCCCGGAGCCTCCTTCTCGAAGGAGCACAGCCCACACCCTGGTTTCAACCAGCGAGACCCGAGTCAGACCGCTGACCTCCAGAACCCTGAGTGGGTAAGTCTGCATTGTCTTTAAGGCACAGGGTCTGCAGGAATTTGTTACGGAGGCAGCAAGAAGAAACACACAAGCAACCCTGGGACACAATGACCCAGAGAAGCCGCCTGAGGGGAGGAAACGGAGGGGTGAGGCTCGTCCCAGGGAAGGGTGGAGAGGGTATCAGAGATGCAGGAAGACACAAAGGACCACAACTGCGTCCCTGGCACCCGACAGCGCCCCACAGACGCTCGCAACGACATCCTGCCATCTTTCCAACTCCTCATTCCCCCTGTCCATCGGCCTCTGACCCGCCAGCCTCTGTGCCGGCCTGGGCTGGGCTCCAGCTGCTCCCTCGTCTTGGCTGCTCTCCTCCTGGTCTCTGCACGGCGGGTCGCTGTGCACCACGCGGCCACATGTGGCTGCTGAGCACCCGGAAAGGTGCCAAGTGCCACGTGCCCAGAGGGTCACAACCTGGCTATGCTAAGCTCAACCAAGTCACCTATCAGGATTAAACCGACTGGTTTCTCTTCAGCCCTCCCGAAGAGCTCCTACAAGGCTCTCTTTGGCCCTCCCGATGTGCTCCTAGAAGGCTCTCTTTGGCCCTCCCGACGTGCTCCTAGAAGGCTCTCTTCAGCTCTCCCAACCTGCTCCTAGAAGGCTCTCTTTGGCCCTCCCGATGTGCTCCTAGAAGGCTCTCTTTGGCCCTCCCGACGTGCTCCTAGAAGGCTCTCTTCGGCTCTCCCAACCTGCTCCTAGAAGGCTCTCTTTGGCCCTCCCGACGTGCTCCTAGAAGGCTCTCTTCGGCTCTCCCAACCTGCTCCTAGAAGGCTCTCTTTGGCCCTCCCGATGTGCTCCTAGAAGGCTCTCTTTGGCCCTTCCGATGTGCTCCTAGAAGGCTCAGGATCCCAGACCTGGCCCGAGTCCTACTTCTCACTGGACAGCGCTGCTCTGAACCAGGGACTGGCAGGCTTTTCCTGCAGTGGCCGGAGTAGAGGATCTTGGCTGTGCTGGCCCCCCGGCCTGTGTCCCCACTGCCTCACCTTGCCCTTGTGGTGAAGGCGGCCACCGGCAATGCGCAGGACAGGCAGGGCTGTGCGTCCAGAGAGGTCCAGGATGGGTGGGGGCAGGGCTGGCCCACTGGCCAGTTGGGCAACCCCTGCATTTACTAAAGAGTGCAGCCTCCTCCAAAGGGATGGCTGACCTTTGCCCTCAACCACCACCGGGAGGTGACCTCCAAGCCCCTGGGGCATCCTACCTGCCTGGGGGCCTGGGCCACACCAGCGGGTCCAACAATACGAGGTACAATGGTGACTTTCACACGCTGCACCTGCTCCCTGCAGGGGGGCTGGAGAGCGAGGTGGGTCGTGCCTGTAGCCCCAGTAAGCACTCGGGGCACCACCACGGCTCAGGGAGCCACCCCCCACTCCAGCCGGCCAGACTGCACACACGTGGTCATATAATGTTGCCGGGAGGAGTCAGCTGCCCTCATGCCTGTGAGGGGGCGGTGGGAGGCTCCTTGTGGGTGGGGCTCCTCCAGACCCCACCCCTGCATCTCTCCTCACCTGGACCCACCCCTGCATCCTCCCACTGCCCGGACCCCGCCCTTGCGCCTCCCGCCTCTGCTGAAGCTGCAACCTCGTCCTCCTGCCAACGTGAGCAGCATCACCACCACGGTAAACAAGACGGCTTTCACGGAGTCCTCCTCCTGACTCACTCCACATAGGTCTCTGGGAGACCCCAAAGCTGCACGAGGGTCCGCCGGCAGGGTGGTCTCAGGGACCACCCCCCTGCACTGCTCTCCACGCCGGACTCTCTCTGCCCCACGGCCGGCCGCCCCGGTGCTTGCCTGGTGTGCCTGCTGACGCACGAAGCGTCACTCCTACCCGCTGAGACCAGCCTCCTTCTGTAGGTCTGCAGGGGCGAGGCGGGAGGGAGGCCAGTCTCTGAGCCAGCCGGCGCACGCAGAGGTGGCGGCCGAGGGGCGCGCGTGCGAGCAGCCCCCCCCCCCCCCTTCCCGCCCGTGGCTCACCCAGAGCTCCTCCAGCAGGGCCACGGCGTCCTCCCCGCTCTGGGGCCGGCGGCTGCACACCCAGGCCTGGATGTCGGCGGGCAGGGCGCTCAGGAACTGCTCCAGCACCAGCAGCTCCAGCATCTGCTCCTTGGTGTGCACCTCGGGCCGCAGCCAGTCCCGGCACAGCGCTCGCAGCAGGCCCAGCGCCTCGCGGGGGCCCGGCGCGTCTCCCAGGTGGAAGTGGCGGAAGCGGTGCCACGGTGAGTCCAGGGCCAGGCCCTCGGCAGCCTGGCCTTCCTGCTTCACGGGCTGGGGACACGGGCCCTCCATGGGGTCGCGAGCCCCGCAGGGACAGCGGGCCTGTGGGGAGGGAAGTGAGCGCGGTGAGAGCTGGGCCCGCGATGCTAGAAACCGCCGCCTCCTCCCACCGTCGCCGTGAGGGGGGCACCCCCAGGAGCCCAGTGACCTGCAGCGAGGGGCGGCGTCTCTCTGTGCCTCAGTCTCCCCTATCTTGCTCGGCGGAGGGCCTGCGGGGGAAGGTGCCTGGGGGCTGTGGCGCCCAGTGCCCTGCACACAACAGGTGCCCAAGGAATGGACATTCGGGTCCCGGTCCTGGGACACAACGCGCTCAGACCCTGGCTCCGCCCTCCCTGCGGGGTGACCGTGGGCACCGCGGTCTCTTCCCCCCAGTTCAAGTGAGCAGAGCGGGGCACCATCGAGAGCGCCACCGTCATCATAACGGCTCGCCCGCATGACGCACAAACCCCACCATCCCCAGCGTCCCCAACGGCAGCTGCTTCGGGACGCCTACTGCAAAGCCACCCCCAAATCGTCACGCTGAAGCTCTAACCCCAGCACAACACCCGGATGTGGGATGTGGGGAGGTGACGAGGAGGCCACCAATGCCGGCTGAAGCTGGTGGAAGGTGCGAGCTTCGTTAGAGGATGGGTCAGTCGTGGGGGGGTCTAATGTGTGCGGTGACTGTGCCTCCTGCTAGAAGCCGTGAGAGCCGCGATCCCCAGAGTTCTCGTCACAAGAAACAAGTCAGCCAACGAGAGGTGACGGACGTCAGCAGAACCGACTGTGGCGAGCGCGTCGCAACGTCTACACACGTCATCGCATCACCACCTTGCGCGTCAATCACACCTCAATACAACTGGGGAAAGACAGGAAGTCACGAGGATGAGGTCCACATCCAACAGGATCGGTGGCCTTGGCGGAAGAGAAATCCCCACCACCTGCCCTGTGAGAACAAAACCAGGCTGCCGTCCGCAGTCAGGAAGAGGGTTCTCCCCAGACACCCAATCTGCCGGCACCTGACCTTGGACTCTGGCCCCAGAACCGAGACAGACAGATGTCTGCTGTTAAAGCCCCCAGCCAGTGATGGAGCAGAGGAATACACGGATGGCCCCCAAGCACATCCACGAGTTGGGAAACGTGGCAGACTGCAGGAGTTCACCCATGTCCATCGTCCCCTTCTCCTCTGTGTGGTCCCCCACCCCCGAGGAAGCCATGTGCCCCTACTTCCGCTTTCCCCTTCCTGAGGGAGGGAACCCAGACGTGACCCCGGGAAACAGCTGGAAATGTCTGGAGAGTTTTCACTGTTGGATGGGGGAGGGGAACAGTGCCTCTGGCGTCCAGCAGGCAGAGGCCAGGGATGCTGCTAGGTGTCCTAGAGCACACAGGAGAGCCCCATGGCACAGAATGGTCCAGTGCCGAGGCCGAGAGACCCCGGCTTGGGAGAGAGGTCCTCGCTCGGTCTGGGGACCCCTGGGTCTTGGCAGGTCAGAAGGATTTCATCACAAAAGACACTGCTGTTTTACTCCCGTTCTCTGGGTGTGCCGTGGGGTCTTCAGAGGCTGCATGGACACGGGCTGTGAGCGGCTGAGCTGAGGTAGTCCCCTGGATAGCCTGAGTGCAAAGCCCTGACGCTTAACCACTACACCACCGACCACAGGCATCATCTCATTGCTGGGTCGGCTGTCACAGCCCCCGCAGCATCTCCCTGCTCCCGAGAGTGTCGCTCTAGTTGCAAATCACCACAACACTCAGGAAGGGGTTTTTTCCTTAATAGAAATCACGCTGTGACACTTCCCCGCTCCAAACCTGCTGACTGCTTCCTCGCCTACTTTTCTGATTTCTTCCTTCTATCCCTGGCTCTCTATACTCAGCCACACTGCCTCCCTGATTATCTTCTTGGACCTAAGGCAAGTCCTATCCCAGGGCCTTTGTACCTGCTATTTTCTCCTTCCTAACCCTTGCTCAGCCGGCTCCTTCTCATATTTGAGGCCTCCATGTGATTCCCCCCCCCCCCATTGGAGAGTCTCCTCAAATCATCCGATTTGCACAGCATCCACACACCATTCCCTGCAGTTACCTTTCCCTTTAGCAATTCCCTTTTAGTGTTTAACAAGATGGGCTGTCGTGTTTGTATGCTGTTTTCCCTCACAAGAGTTGAGAGCAAGAGAGCCCAGGAGAGCCCAGCATGCTGGCTGGCACTCAAAGGAAATGTACAGGATGATCTTTCCTCTGAAAGGAGTATTATGGCCCCCGTTTCACAAGTGGAGAGAGTGAAGTTACTCAGCTAGTAAGGGGCAGAGCTCAGGCTCTGCAGGACCACCTCCTGCCTACCCATCCCTCCATCTAAGCACTGACTGGGCCTGGGAGAGGTAGGGTAGGGTTTCCAGAACACCTGGGCCAGAGCTGAGTCTCGAAGGATGCACAGAAGCCTTCTGTACTGTGACAAACACCCTCCCCCCCACCCCCAAAGGGAGTGGAATCTGACCTGAGGGAGCCAGGCCCCAGCACCAAGTGGCAGGGCCCTGCAGTCATGGGTCATGGGTAGCCACGTTCCCACAGCTGTCCACGCTGAGTTTCTCACAGCGGGGCCAGCGGGACCCTTCTCTGGGTCCCGGGGTCACCACCCTGAGAAAGCACATACTAAGTGCTAAGCAAGTTCATGCCACCCTGTAAACCAATCCTTACCACCCACTGAGGGTCCAGTGCCTCCTGCCACCGCTACAAAAGCATCTGTGACACTGTTGTCTGTGTCCAAGGAGTATCGTCCCGCCCGACCAGGCACCCTGGAGGCCTTGGGAGACAGCCACTGAGTGGCCTCTGTCTCACACTGCCCCCACCCCACCGTCCCAACAGCCCTGTGAGCTGGGTACCATGGTGAGCAGGAGAAATGAACACTTAGAGGCAGTTTTCAAACCTGGAACCGTTCTGACTCCAGAGTCCCAGCACCTCTGCACAGCACCTTTGGCTAGCTGAATGCTGAAAAGATGGGCTCTGGACCTTGGCTGCGTGCCCCACTGTGTGACCTTGGACACGTGGGCTTCACTTCTGCACCTGGGACACAGGACTCGTGTAACAGCTTCTTCCCCACAGGGGTTGCTGGGAACCTGAACTAGAAGCGGCCCAGCTCCTAGTACACTTGAGGGTTTCCAGACCTCAGCACCAGTCATATCCGGGGCCAGATAATTCCACATTGTGGCAGTCGCCCCACGCAACGTAACGTGTTTATCGACATCCCTGGCCTCTTCCCCCAGATGCCAGTGGCTATCTCCCCAACTGCGACAACCAGAAATGTTTCCAGATATTGCCACATGTCCCTGGGAGGCAAACTCGACCCCGGTGGAGAGCCACGGGTCCACTGGACAAATATTTACTCAGAGCACAAGGGCCCTGCAGCAAATCCCAGTTCGGCCACCTACCAGCCATCTGTCCTTGGACGAGATACAACAGCACCTTTTACACGGACTCTCCACAGCCCGGGCTGTACAATGGGGAGAAAAATCAAACCAATCCCAGACCGCAGGAGGAATTCAAGATACAAGGACAACAAAGACGCTGAGAATAGCACTAGGCTCTATGCAAGTCCTCAACTGGAGTCAGAGCTGAAATTCCTGCTACTTTGTGGAGTGCTAGGGGGCACCGCTATTAACCAAACACGCATTAAAATCCAACTCTAAACGGGAACAGGAGACGCAAGAGGGCGACTGGAGGGGGGCGAGAAGGGGCAGTTTCAGGTGGCAACAGCAGCAAACGCAGCCTCGAGGCATCTTGCACCCACTAACCAACTTCCTACCGTGAGCACGGCCACAGAGGTGGGCGCTCCAGTCCACAGGGAGCGCAGCGAGGGGACCCACCTTGTCCCGGGGACTCGCAGAACTCCTGGGAGCGCGCGCGCGTGCGCTCGAGGTCGAGGCAAAATGAACCACCTGCACCCCTCCAGAGGGGCGGGCCCCCGAGCCCCCGGCCCCACCCCTGGGGGGACCCTCCCCCTTCCCGGCCCCTCCCCCCTCCCTCGGCGGCTCACTTGCCTCTGCGTTCCCCACCTCCAGGGGCCACAGCCCCCTCCCACTTCCCGGCCCTCCCCCAGCCCCTCCCCCCCCCGTGCCCTCTCCCATCCCCCTCGCCCACCTCCCGCTTTACTCGCTCCCCGTCTTCTCCCCTCCGCCCCCCCCGCTCCCCATCCCTCCCTCCTCCGGCCTCCAGCCCCCCTCTCCCCAAAGCGCGTCCAACCACCCCTCCCAGCCCCCCTTCCCCCCTCGCTCACCTCACTCTCCCAGACGAGGCCCCCCAAGCCCCCTCACCTCTTCGCACATGCGCACAAAGCTCACGGGGACTCCATGCCCCGGCAGGCTTTGCGCCAACTCATCCGTCCCCCCTCCCCCAACTCTCCGAGACCGAGTAGTCCGTTCCAGCCCACACCACCGCCTTACAGGCCTCACCCAGAACTACACTTCCCAGGAAGCATCGCGGCAAGGGACGCGTCCCGTGGGCCCCTCGCCGTGGCGTCCCTCGCACGCCTGTCTCCGAATGGCTCTAACGGCACCAGAACTACACTTCCCAAGGTGCACTGAGCACCGCCAGCGGCCTATCAGCCCTCGCAAACAAGGCCTCTCCCCGCGCCGGGCTTTGGACTACATTTCCCAGAATGTACATAGGGCCTCCCATTGGCTCGCGCGCGAGCCCGTGCAGGCGAAGACGTGCCGACGGGGAGGCGGTGGGAGGGAAAGGGAGGAGTGTTGGCGGCGCTGTCCTGAGTGGGGGGAGGTTTTGTGCTGGGAGCTCGGGAGTGAAATCCTCTGGCGATCTGGGCGATACGAGAGGAGGGGCCCCGCCAGAGTTCTGCGCCTGTCTGGCCTGCGGGTTGTCTCCTTGACTATGGGTCGCGTTTCCTCCCCTATAGTACCCGGCGGCGCTGACCAGGTTGGAGGTAGACGTGCTCGGCCCGGGGGCGCCCTGGGTCCTCTGGTTCGGCTCCTCTGGCGCAAGCCTCAGTGCTTCAGACTTCAGTGTCCTCTCCTGCGTGAGTCGGGAGAGGAGGCTTCCTGCCACACGTCCATGGCGTGCCCCCATCGGATAGGGCAACTGCCTCAGTTTCCCCATCTCGGAACCGGAAGAAAAAGTGGTTCTCGGAGCGGAAGGAAATCTTAAGAGATGGGTCGAAGCTTCGTATCCAGACGGATCCAGGCCTGGGGACGCTCACACGAGCCTTGGGGGTCCGGGGGCCAGAGCCAGACGCCATCCCCTACCTCGAACAGTAACTTTCCCCCCGGGTTTCACAAGTGGTCAGTGGCTGGATCAGAACTTGTTGGGGCGCCTGGGTGGCGCAGTCGGTTAAGCGTCCGACTTCAGCCAGGTCACGATCTCGCGGTCCGTGAGTTCGAGTCCCGCGTCGAGCTCTGGGCTGATGGCTCAGAGCCTGGAGCCTGTTTCCGATTCTGTGTCTCCCTCTCTCTCTGCCCCTCCCCCGTTCATGCTCTGTCTCTCTCTGTCCCAAAAATAAATAAAAAACGTTGAAAAAAAAAAAAAAACAAAAAAACAGAACTTGTTGCCCAAGACCGGTGAAAACCATCGCCCTCTTTGTGGCCCACCCTTCCCCGGCCCAGCCCTCTGCCCCCTCTTCACTCTTGCTTCTTGTGTTCCAGCCACTAGGGCCTGCTTCTGCCCCCAGGAACTTGCTGATCCCACTCATCTGATTGCCCAGTTGACATCCCCCATCCGGTGGGGGGGGTGGGGGGTGGGGGGTGGGAAGGGGCGGCAGAAGTTTTTGCACCCCCGCCTCGCAAGGACACACATCTTCCCTCCTCCTCACCGTCTTACAGAATGAATCCTTTGTCCACCCAAATGTCCAGGCCAGCCATGGAAGGGTCGCCTTTGGCCCTGCCTTCAAGGTGGTCACAGTTGTCCATTTCTCTCCTTCCACAGCTGTCACCTGGCCTCTTCCCACTGTTGCACCCCACCCAGTCCCTTCACACGGCAGCCAGAGCGATCATTTTTGTGTGTAAGAAAACACATAAAATTTGCCATTTTAACCACGTTCAAGTGCACATTTCGGTGGCATTGAGTACATTCACATTGTTGTGCAACTATCATTACCATCCATCTCCAGGACTCTTTTCCTCTTGCAAAACTGAAAGTGTGTCCAGTAAACAACTCCCCATTCTCCCTATCCACCCCCCACCCCACACACACACACCAGCCCCTGGTGCCCCATAGGAGTGGAATCATACAGTGTTTGTGTCCTTGTGACTGACTTATTTCATGTAACATAACGTCCTCAGGGTTCATCCATGATGTGGCATCTGCCAGAATTTCCTTCCTTTTTAAGACTGGTTAATACTTCATTATATCACATTTTGTTTTCCCCCTTATCACAGGGCTCTTAAATCTTAAACAGGAACACGTCAGGACTGTTTGGCTTTTAAACAGGACTTTTGCTTAAAAGTCTCCATTGCAAACTCTTGATTCTGGCCTGCCAAGTCCCGTATAATCAGACCCCTTCAGATCCAGAATTACTCTAACTTATATGGTGCCTTGGTGCAAATCAGAAAAGAGTGCCCTTGAAGGACAGTGGGCCTGAGCCAGGGCATGGGTCCCACAAGTATGTCAAGAGGAGGATTCGGCCACCTCTTCCCACCTGGCCAGGTATTTGTAGGTAGGATACAAGGTTCAGCCCGGCCCTCAGCCCAACACCACTTTCCTTCATTCACGACCACTGTTGCTGCCACATTGGCCTAACCCTCCTCTAACAGAAGGGTTCTCAAAGTTGGGTCTCAGACCAGCTACAGAGCATCACCTGGGGGCTTGTTAGAAATGCAAATTCTTGGGGCGCCTAGGTGGCTCAGTCCATTAAGCGTCAGACTTCGGCTGAGGTCATGATCTCACAGTTTGTGGGTTTGGGCCCTGTGTTGGGCTCTGTGCTGACAGTGTCTGGTGCTGAGCCACCCAAGCGCCCCAACCCCTTCATTTAAATACGTGGCTGTGCATTTTCATTCTGTCCTGGGCCTCACAAATTAAGCAGCCATTCACGTAACACCACCTCAGTGACCTGTGCAATGTCCACACAGTGCTGTTTCTCTAGCACTGGAGGGCACCATAAATACTGGTGAGCATTGGAAGGGACGACTCCCTGGATGTCCTTCTTCCACCTCTTCACCTGGTAACATCATACATCCCTCAGTGAGTTACCTGTTCAGATGCTGCCTCCTCCAGGAAGCCTTCCCAGACTACCCCCACCCCCAATAAATCTGGACGAAGCACCTCATCTGAACTTCCAGAGGGCCCCTTTGCTCTCCATCTCAGCCTTGGACTTTTTTTTTTTTTTTTTTTTTTGTAACTGCCCTGCCTCTCCTCCTCCAGCGAGCAAATCAACTTGGGGCCTGCCTGTGAACCAGTAAATAAGGATTGAGGGAAAGTGTTTCTTCCCTTACTTCCCACGCCTGAGGGCAAAAATTCCTTTGGCAGGAAATTTGGCCCATAATCCTCCCAAAGCTTCTAGGCCCCTTTGTAGCACCGCTATAATTATTACTCAAAATAATAATTAACGTTTTCTCTTTTGTATGGGGCTTTAAAGCAGGGAGATCCTCCGGGGTGGGGAGGGGATTTGGTTCATCTCAGGGTGCCCAGCCCCTGCACCCGGAGGCTCAGGTGTTTATTGGATAAATGGGTGAAGGATGATTGGTCTGTGCCGCACAACAAGGGCTCCTGGGGGCTGGATGGCGAGTGTGAGTCATGGTCGCCGGGCCTCAGGAAACACCCAGGAATGAATAGTTAAATTATGAATGAATTGCTTAATGATGGGCACACACTGCCTATTATATTATTCCACCCTACGCGCTCTCGGTGAGGCTTCACAGCAGATCAAAGCATCAGCCCATTTTACAGTTGGGATGAGTGAGGCTTCCCCAAGAGACACAGCAAGAGAGCCAAATCCCACAACCAGCAGTGGGTGTGGGGAGCCTGCTCTTCTGTTCCAGGTCCTTCGTGCGACCCAGATGTTCCACTGGCCACGAGAGCCTAGAAACACAGACGGTGAGCGGGGCCGACAGCACGAGGGAGTCAGGCAGACCTTACCCTGCAAACACAGAGGATTCCCTGGCAAGTTCTCCCCGGCTCTACGTCCACACATCTGCCCAGCTTCTCAGAGGTGGAATCTCCTGAAAGCGTTTGGTTCCAAGGATCCAGGATCAGGGAAGTGGGGACCAGGTCTGTTGGATGGCATCAAGAAGTAGGGGCAACGCGCAGAGTGGGTTCCCCTGTGTTTGTCCTGGAGGCTGTAAGGTTAGTGCAGGGAAGGGTTGGTTCCCGGTGATGTGGGTCATTCGCGATTTCTGCTTGAGCTACCATAATAAAGCACCTCAGACCTGATGGCTTAAACAGCACAGATTAATTTTCTCCAAGTTCTGGAGGCTGGAAGTCCAAGATCAGGCTGTCAGCAGGGCTGGTGTCTAACACGCACTGATGTGGGGGGTAACGAATTTCAGCAAGTAGGCAAATTCTCGGGTACAGAATCCAGATATAATGAGGATCGACGATTTTTTTTTTTAATAATTTTTAGTTTCATTTTTCAAGACAGAATACCAACCAGGTTTTAAAATAGCATTCTTGGGGCACCTGGGTGGCTCAGTCCATTGAGTGTCTGACTTCAGCTCAGGTCGTATCTCACAGTTTATGAGTTCAAGCCCCACATCAGGCTCTGTGCTGACAGCTCAGAGCCTGGAGCCTGCTTTGAATTCTGTGTCTCCCTCTCTCTCTGCCCCTCCTCCACTCATGCTCTGCCCGCCCCCCTCTCCGCCAACAATAAATAAACATTTCATGCTCAGTCGGCTGGGCATCCAACTTCAGCCCAGGTCATGATCTCACAGTTCATGAGTTCGAGCCCCATGTCGGGCTCTGTGCTGACAGCTCAGAACCTGGAGCCTGCTTCAGATTCTGTGTCTCCCTCTCTCTCTGTGCACCCCCCCCCCGCCCCTGCCGCCCTGCTTGTGCTCTCTCTCTCTCTCTCTTTCAAACATGAATAAACATTAGGGGCATCTGGGTGGCTCAGTCAGTTAAACGTCTGACTTTGGCTCAGGTCATGATCTCGGGGTTTAAGAGTTTAAGTCCCACGTGGGACTCCGTGCTGATGGCTCAGAGCCTGGAGCCTGCTTCGGATTCTGTGTCTCCCTCTCTCTCTGCCCCTTCCCTGCTCGTTCTCTCTCTCTCTCTCTCTCTCTCTCTCAGTCAAAAATAAATCATTAAAAATTAAAAAAAATAAGCATTTAAAAAATAAAATAAAATAACATTCTTGTAGAAATATGAGATTCAGGTGGCTGTGTGAACTGGCCTTTCCCTGGTGACACTGAGTCTGGGATGCTGAGGCCCTCACGTGCCGTTCAGGGCCTTCCACAGAGGCCTGCAGAAATTAAAAGGCTCCCTCCACCACTCTGGGCAGACTCGGGAGGGAGGGCTGATGATTATGCCCGCCTGGGCAGTCTGAGTCCAGGGCAGCGCCCTTCATCTTTACAGAGACGGGATGCCACCCCTCCTCTAGCTCTAGAAAGATGTGAGATCAGATGTGGAATCAGCAACTCCGAACATCCAACGTCCTGGGATAACACCAGGAAAAACTGCCTGAGATAAACACACCATTATGTTAAACGTGAATCCTGCAGCAGCGAGGACTGTCTCTCCTACCCTTACACCCACTTAGAACGTATGCGGAACATTTACAGCTCGGAGAACAATTCGCTGCCAGAAGAGGAAAGTGAACAGGTTTTACAGTTTGTTTACACCAACCGAAACCACTTACCGCCTCTTGTTAATTTTCTCATGACATTTTATAGTTGCCAAATTAGGTTTCCCTTGAAATGAACATAGGAGGTCATAACATATGTTCCTTTTTAAACAATAAGAATATATATATATATATATATATATATATATATATATTAGTGTTTACTTGTTTTTGAGAGAGAGAGAGAGAGAGAGAGAGAGAAGAAGAGAGAGCCAGTGGGAGGTTGGGCAGAGAGAGAGGGAGACACAGAATGGAAGCAGGCTCCAGGCTCTGAGTTGTCAGCACAGAGCCTGACGTGGGGCTCGGACCCACAAACCCGCGAACTGTGAGATCATGACCTGAGCCCAAATCGGACGCTGAACCGACTGAGCCACCCAGGTGCCCTTTGACTTATTTTTTTTTTTACTGTGTATTTATTTTTGAGAGGTGGGGGAGGGGCAGAGACAGAGGGAGACACAGAATCCGAAGCAGGCTCCAGGCTCTGAGTTGTCAGCACAGATCTGACATGGGGCTGGAACTCATGGACCGTGAGATAGATCATGACCTGAGCCTAAGTCAGACGCTGAACTGACTGAACCACCCAGGTGCCCCAAGGCCATCATATAAATCAAGTTTATTAAAAGCGTTTTAGCTTTTGGCGCCTGGGTGGCTCAGTCGGTTAAACCTCTAACTGTTGGTTTCAGCTCAGGTCATTACCTCACGTTCTGTGTGATCGAGCCTTTTTTTAGCTTTATGGACACCTTTGCCTTTTTGTTTTGTGTTTTGCTTGTTTTGTTTCTGGTAATCTTTTTCCTCTGTGGGTGTCAAGAGTTTTGGGAAACAGTCCAGTGTGTAGCCAGTTCCATCTGAGGGGGTGAAGCAGGTGAAGGCAGGGTGGACAGGACAGAGTCTGGAGCAGCGTCCAGGAGCTGCATTCAGATGCCAGTTCCCACTGACTGTGGGGTCTTGACAATATTATTCGACCTCTCTGAGTCTCAGCTTCTTTGTCTGGATTCAAACAAGAGTCTCTCCCACTTCAAGTAACATTGTGAGTTTGAAGATGAAAGTCTTTGAACACATGAGAGTCTTTTTTTTAAGTTTATTTATTTATTTTGAGAGAGAGAGAGAGAACATAAGCAGGGGAGGGGCAAAGAGAGAGGGAGAGAGAAAATCCCAAGCAGGCGCTGTGCTGACAGCACAGAGCCTGGCTCAGGGCTCATTCCCACAAACCGTGAGATCATGACCTGAGCCGAAATCAAGAGTCAGATGCCCAACCGACTGAGCCCCCCAGGTGCCCCTGAAAACATGAAAGTCTTGAGTGTCTCCATTGGCACAGAGCTTCCCCAAACTGGCTGAACAGGAGAATGGCTATCAGCATGGTCTTGGGTGTCAGACAAGCCTAGAATTAATAAGGCAGCAGGGTGACCTCGGGCACATAAGCTCCCCTCTCCTGTCACCAGTTTCCTCCAGCGTGAAATGGAAGCAACGATCGTTTCTATCCATATTAGTTGACATGCGTTCAGCTACGGCTCCTGGAAACTTGTTTCCAACTTGCTCAAACTCCAGGGAGAATTTATCAGCCAGTAGGAAAGTCCCGAGAAAGGGACCAGCTCCAGAGTCAATAGGATTCAGTGACTCAAAAATGTCACCAGGGGTTCGTCTTCTTTCCTACCCTCTGCTCTGTTGTCCTCAAACCTGCATCCCTTGATGTGGGGCCTTGAGCAGACCATCAAGAAAGAATTCTTGAGACGGGGCTATTTGTATAGTGTGGGGACAGGACCCACGGGCAGAAAGAGCTGCACTTTTGCTGTGTGAAGCCCACGGTTATACGCTTAGTGCTCGAGGCAGGAGGGGACGTGCAAGGGAGAACTAGATCATAAATGACTCCTTCAAATTTCTACTCGTAAAACTACTTTCGCAAGATTTCTCTGGTCCTTATCATTCAGCTCGGTATTAACTACCTGTGAGATGTCCAGGCAGTCATGAGACCCTTCGGGAATGTAGCAGCCAGCGTGCATTTCGTACTTATCGGAACCGTGAGGGCTGTAGGTCAGCTTTCGGGGCGAAAGGTGAACATTTCTCTGCTTCTGGGTCTCGCCCTGTCGCTCATGGGACGGCAAGCCGTTTTTGTCACCATTCCAAATATCACATCCCGTATTCCGCCATCCAGGAAGAGAACCAGGGTCAGCTTCTTTGTTAAAATCCCACTGAACGAGGGCACCCTGTACACCCTGTGTGTTAGCCAGTTTGACAATATATTTAAAAAAAAAATAAGAATGCCACTGAAAACACTTCTTTATCATATGGGCATGAATTGGGTTACATCCTACCCAGAGACAGAGAGGCCACAGGGTATGATTTTGCTTGGATTAGCTTGGCCCCAAGGCACCTGTCACTCCCACTTTTTAAAGTGCAGGGGATGGAACTCTGTCCTTCCCGTGCACCCCCTCCCTGCACCTGAGATACATGGAGTGTGGAAATCTGGGGAAACCAGTGACGAAGAGGGCGTATGGTGTCATAAAAGCACCCACAATGTCCTCTACACAGGGCGACCAGATTTAGCAAATGAAAGTGTAGGATGTGGGGCACCTGCATGGCTCAGTCGGTTAAGCGTCTGACTCGATTTTGGCTCAGGCCATGATGTCACTGTCATGAGTTCAAGTCCTGTACTGGGCTCTGCACTGTCAGATTCTGTCTCTCCTTCTCTCTCTCTGCCCCTCCCTTGTGTGCTCTCTCTCAAAATAAATAAATACACTTAAAAAATATGTATACACATGTTTATATACATATATGTGTGTATATATATATAATGCACAGTTCCATTTGTATTTGAATTTTTTTTTAGTATTTATTTATTTTTGAGAGATACAGACACAGAGCACGAGTGGGGAGGTGCAGAGAGGGAGGGAGACACAGAATCCAAAGCAGGCTCCAGGCTCTGAGCTGTCAGCACAGAGCCTGATAAGGGGCTCGAACTCATGGACCGTGAGATCATGACCTGAGCTGAAGTTGGACACTTAACCGACTGAGCCACCCAGGGCCCCTGATTCCTTTTGTGTTTAAAATAAACCAGATGTAATTTTTTTCGATAAGGATCAGTACATTTTTATACTAAAAAACAACTCATCATTTACCTGGAACTCAAATTTAACTAAATTAAACTAGTTAATTTAATTTGGCACTCACTCTTTGCAGACTTTCTCCTGCGTAGGAACTGCTTGAGGACCGGGTTAAAATGCACAGTCTGCCCCCGTAGGTTGGAGCGAGGCCCGGGATCCTGCATTTCTTATGGGGTCCTGGGTGTCGGGGACTAGGCGTGTGCGAGGCCCACACTTTGAGCGAGGGTCTGCGCTACGTCACGGGGTGGAAGTGAGCAGGAAGCACGTTGATTGGAACAGAACACTCAGCTCTGTGTCCAGCCCAGGATGAAAACTCTCCAAGATTGCTCATTATCATAATAATGAACATCGGAGGGGTGTGTGTGTGTGTGTGTGTGTGTGTGTGTGTGTGTGTGTTCTCCTCTGTGTCTCAGGGATTGGAGGACAGCTGCAAACTCCACGTGCACCCTGCTCTCCGCAGCTGTTCTGGCCGCTCCGCGTAGGAGGGAGCATCAGGGGGGACATGTGAGGGGGTTGTCAAGGGTGCCAGAGTGGCAGCTGGTGCTTGCCCCATGCACCCTGGCGTTTTTGTGAGGACAGCCACGCTGGAGGCTTACACAGCACCTCGTCCAGCCCTCCTTCAATCCCTCATTTCAACCCTGAATGAGGCTCGCGTGTGCGCAGTGCTTTGGTTACAGTGCCGCGAACCCAAATGGCCAAAATAGGGATTTCCTGGAAGGAGTCTGGAGGGACTCACTTGAGCGGAAGGGGGAGAGCTGAGGTTTAGGGGATGCTGGGGGCACCTGAGCTCAGCCAGGTCATTTGACCCCCACCTCTTTCTTTTTTTGATATTTATTTTTGAGAGAAACACAGAGTGCAAGTAGGGGAGGGGCAGAGAGAGAG
This sequence comes from Panthera uncia, assembly GCF_023721935.1. Lineage (NCBI taxonomy): Eukaryota > Metazoa > Chordata > Mammalia > Carnivora > Felidae > Panthera > Panthera uncia. The sequence continues at coordinate 3,704,803 of NW_026057588.1, forward strand.
GGAGACACAGAACCGGAAGATGCTCCAGGCTCTGAGCTGTTAGCACAGAGCCCGACCCGGGACTCGAACCCATGAATTGCGAGATCACAACCTGAGCCCATCAGATGCTTAACTAACTGAGCCACCCGGGTGCCCCTGCTTATTTATTTTAAACCACATTTTGCTTATTTATTTTAAACCACATTTTGCTTATTTATTTGTCAATGGTCATTTGTTTCCATCTTTTGTGAATAATGCTGCTGTAAACATGGGTGTACAAACTGGACATTGATTTCTTTTTTTTTTTAAGGGCGAAAGATTATTTATTTATTTATTTATTTTTAAATATTTCTTTTTGAGAGAGCGAGTGAGAGAGCGAGAAGGGCAGAGAGAGGGACAGATGATCCAAAGCAGGCTCCGTGCTGACAGGCTGACAGCAGAGAACCCAATGTGGGGCTAGAACTCAAGAACCACTTGGTCATGACCTGAGCCAAAGTCAGATGCTCAACCCACTGAGCCACCGAAGCGTCCCTAGACATCTATTTCTTGATGAGGTAACAGCCTTGGGTGGGTGTTGTGTACTGGTGGTGGAGAATGTCTCCAGAAGGTGGCTGTTGAGAGGCCCAGTTTTCTTGGAGTTCCACTATGCCCTAGGACCTGGTTATTTTCTGTATCCAGCCAGCAGGAGCAAAAAGAGCACAGAAGCATGCCTTTTTTTTTTTTTAATGTTTTATTTTTGAAAGAGAGAGAGAGAGCATGGGAGGGGCAGAGAGAGAGGGAGACACAGAATCTGAAGCAGGCTCCAGGCTCTGAGCTGTTAGCACAGAGCCTGACACGGGGCTTGAACCCATGAACTGTGAGATCATGACCTGAGCCGAAGTCGGATGCTTAACTGACTCACCGTGACCCAGGCACTCCAAGCATGCTTGTTTTTAAGAGCTGTGGCCTGGAAATGGCCTGTGTCCCTTCTGCCCCCATCCTAGTGTTTGGAGCCAATCACAAGGCCACACACAGATGTCAAGCTGTAGTCCCTGGATGGGAAATAGCATTTCCAGGGATAATTCTATACTCTGGAAGGGAAGGGCAGGTTTTTGTGATCAATGAGCCATTTTGACTACAACCCCATCCTATGACTTGGAAATACCCGTTATTGGTTTGACAGTCTTAAGAGAGACACTCAGAATTATGAATAGTTTAAAATCAGATAGAAGGGGGTTGCTTGGGTGGCTCAGTCGGTTAAGCATTGGACTTTGGCTCAGGTCATGGTCTCACAGTTGGTGAGTTTGGGCCCCGCATTGGGCTCTGTGCTCACAGCTTGGAACCTGGAGCCTGCTTGGGATTCTGTGTCTCCCTCTCTCTGTCCCTCCCCTGCTTGTGCTCTGTCCCACTTTCTCAAAAATAAATGAACATTAAAAAAATTTAAATCAGATAGAAGGTAGCTTTTCTCATGTCATAGCTCTGCTGGCACAGAACCTCTTTCTCGTAAAGCCACCAAGTGTTGACCTGGCCCCTTCTAGCTGTTGCATCACCATCCTCAATACATGGCTTCCGTCTGGCGATCAAGAGAGCTCTCCAGATCTCATCATTGGGTTCTCAATTTGGTCTGCTGGGAGGGTGGAAAGGGAGAGGGAGGAAGCTGTGCCTTCCACTTTGCCCCCCTCCAGGCCACTGCAGACACACAACAAGTGATCTGATTCAGAGGAGCACTGATGAGTCTTATACTCAGGTTTCATGATGTAAAGTTCTTACTCATAGTAATAATAATTAGTATTTAAAAATTTACTTTTGCGATATTTCTGAAGGTGAGACACAGGCATATCTTACTATTTACATATACGTTTAATACAGTACTATTTTTTATCCTGAAAAGATGTCATTAGATCAACAACACACATCTTATGATTGATGCAGATTGAGATATGAGGGTATTCAGCGGCCACAGCAGAAATAATAGCACTAATAAGTCCTGCTAATCACTAGCATTTTCACTGAGACTTTGCTAGGATCAGGTCCTAAATTAAGCAAATTTGTACAGATTCTTGAGGCTGTGAGAGGTGTTATTCAACAAGGGAATTGTATATCCCCATCTTCCTGACTCCCAAGCTCCGTAACTGTTTCTCTTTTCTTAATCTGTCATTTATGTTTATTTATTTATTATTGGTGACTGTTTCAGTGATGATGATAATAAAATACTTATAAATAATTACGGTAAGTCATCTGCCACTGACGTGAGAGCCAGCCAAGTGTGTGGGGTGGGGAGCGTTGGGGGTAGGGGGGTGGGCAATGACTTGGCCTGCCAGCACACTGTGGTGTAAACAATAATTTTAAAACATCTACTTATATGAGAACACTGAAATAACAGCTGACATTCAGTGAGTGCTTCCTAAGTGCCTGCCTCACATGAGGAAAGTAGGTGAATCCTCAACTACTGGGATCAATGGTCCATTATGGGAGGTAGTTTAGGCACGGTCAAATACAGGAATCGGGAGCGAGCCCACGGTCGGAGCCCAGGCTCTGCATTCTCTGCATGAGACTTTCGGCAGGTGCCTTGAGCTCTCTGTCCCTTGTTATTAACGGATCCTAATGTATGCAAAGACCTCGCAGGAGCATAACGTGTTATTACCCCCTTAAAAGGGAGGGCACTGAGGCCGGTGGGGGGGGGGGGGCGGTGAGCCCTCTCAGCTCCAGGGTTGGCTTCAGGTGAAACCTGAGACCAGCATTCCCCTCTCCCACCAGAGGGCAGGGACCCAGGGAAGGAAGGGGCTGGCTGGTCGCCCGGCTTGGCAGGTGGCAGGTGCACTAAACGAGGGCACTGGTGGGTCTTGCCTTGGGGGCAGCAGGTTCCCCCGCCGCCAGCCCCACCCTAGAGATTCGCTCCGGGACCCTAACTGGGCTCAGTCGCGGACACTGGGCAGGGCTCGTCAGGGCTGTGTCCCGGAGCTGCCTACACAAGCGGACGCTGCCACCGCCTCGAGCCCCGGCACGGAAGGGGTTACGATGATAGAGACGACAGGAGGACCTGGGGTGGCACGAACGGCCCTAGCCGCCACTCTCTCCCACACCTTTCCGCCCCAGGCTGGCGCGGGGCGCCGACCGCGCAGGCGCGAGCGCCGGGAGCCGGGTTGGGGGGGGTACCTCCCGAGCACCCGGAAGTCTCCGCCTAACGGGCCGGGCCCGCGCCTCCTGTCCTGGAAGGGGGCGGGGCCCGAAGCCCCTCGGCGCGCGGCGCCATAGAGCGGGGACGGAGGACCCGTGTCCTAGACGTGTCCGGAAGTGGCTCCCAGGGGCGTCCGCTCCGTACCATAGAGCTTGGGGGGCGGCGGCTAGGGGGTCGCCGGGCTCGCCTTCCTAGAGCGGCGAGGACGGGGTGGAGGCTGGAGGGGGAGTGGGAAGGGGAGGGGGAGCAGCGCGGGCGGAAGCGGCCAGGAAGGTCACTTCCGGCCTGGGCGCCCGTCCCCCTGACCCCAGGGTCTGAGTCGCCGCTGCCGCCGCTGCCACCATCCGCGAGGGAGCAGAGAGGAGGAGTGCGGCGCGGCGGCCCCGGGACCGAGGAGGTGAGGGGAGGGCGCGGGGGCGGGGGGCGTGAACCC
>NW_026057588.1:3708771-3908354 GCF_023721935.1 Panthera uncia
CAGGCGGAGCCGCGGGGAGCGCGCGTGCGCGGCGCCGCGCCGGGGCCGCGCCGGGGAGGGAGCGCGCCTGCGCAGCGCCGGGGCTCGGGCTGGGGGCTCGGGGGTGGGGCCGCCGCAGCTTCTCCGGCGGGTCGTGGCCGGAAGTGGTGGCGATTCCCGGGGGAAGTTGAGGCCCCGGTGGGGGAAGGGGACGCGCGGGCTGGGCTGGCCTGACGGGAAACGGCGGCCCGGGGGGCGCGTCTGGGTCCCCGGCTTGTCACCCCACCTCCTTCCCCTTTTCAGAGAAGCCCGGGTTCCGCTGCTGCCCTGGGCGCGCTGCGTGCGGCCTTTGATCCGGCCGGTGATTAGGGCATTCGCCTGGCGGGAGGCTCATTCATTCGCTCCGGCGCGGGCGGCGGGCAGGAAGCGCGTGCGCCGCAGGGGAAGAGACTGGGCCAAGGTCAGGCACCGCGTGGCCCGCGGGACAGGGGCGGACGGTGGCCCGGCCCGAAGCCGACCCCGAGGCCTCCCGGGCGTCTAGCTGTGCTGTTTTATACTCCAGACCCTGTCCCGGCCTCAAGGGGGGGACACCCCGGTTCCTGGAGATACGTGCCACTGGCCCCGTGGGGTCAGGCCAGCCCAGGATGGCGGCATCACGCGATGGAAGAGTGACCCACAGGCTCCTCCAGGGCCGGCCCCGTACTGGGCGCCAGGGCAGAGAGATGAGCAAGGTCCTGGAGCAGGAGGGCAGAGTCCCCACCCAGATCCCTTATTGGGAGGTGGGGAGGGCTGTGGGAGCCCAGGGCTGGCATCCCTGCACAGCCCAGTCCCGGGGGCTTTCAGGAAGGGAGTGACTCGGTGTGTGGTTTCCTGGTGCCAGGCCCCGCGTCGGGCAATGCCGAGGATCCAGTTGGGAGTCAGAGCTGGCTTCTGCTCTGGGGACGCACGGTTGCCATTGATCCTGGCTTATCTCCTCTGTAAGGCTGTAAGCCTCTTTGGCTAAATGCAGCTGGCATTCACCTGCCTGCCTTTGCTGTAGTCCCCTCTGGCCCTCCGGCCTTCTGCCTCAGCCCTGACGACACTCAGATCGGATTCCGACTTGTGTTATCTCATGTCTTAGTTTTTTCCTTGGAAGCCTTCCAGATCTATCCCCACCCCCACCCCTGCCCAGCTGAGGAGCTGGAGCAGGGCTAGGGCTTGTCACCCTGCCTGGCCCATGAGGAGCACTGTGACCAGTTAATTAAGAACTCTGGGGTCAGACAGACCTGCATTCACATCCCAGCTCCACACCTCATACTTTGTGATTTTACAGCACGGATGAACGTTAACATCTCAATTTCTGTCCAGGTGAAATGGAATGTTAATAATAGTATTGATCTTGGTAGGGAAGCTCTTAATGCTTTCCGTTTAAAGCGAAAACAAACCTCAGAGAGGTGACCGTAAACTATGTGGGAATGGCTCCGGGGCCAGGCCTTCCTAGGCCAGGCCTTGTCTCCTGTCTCTTCCATCTTGGTGACCTTGGATCTGTCACTTCCCTTTTTCATGCTCCGTTTCCTCCTCTCCCCTAAGATAGCACAGCCTAGCGTTCCCTGGACAACTCGGCTGTGTGCTGGGCCCACGGGTGCAGTGCTCTGCTGTGGGGTGGGAGAAGAGGCTCCCCTGGCCCAGAGTCAGAGCCGGGCGGCACTGGCAGTTCCTGTCCTGCAGCAGCTTGGAGACCTGTTGGGGAGACACACACAGAAGCAGCAAAGGACTGGGGGAATTTCCCAGAACAGCTCCCAGGAACTCTAGAAGCATGTCCTGGGGAAGGTGGTGTGTCCGAGTCTTGAAGGACAGGGAGGGATTGGCCAGGACGACCCTGGGACTCCGCGGAGGAGGACGGTGAGCTCCTTTGGTTGTCCTCCATGCTGCCCAAGGCCTTGTGTGTGCTGGGAGCTGGGGCCTTGGGAGTCAGCTATGGCCCTGCCCTCTTGGTGGAGACAGACTAAATTTGCTGGCACTTGGCTTTCTGAGCGCCTGGCGGGCGTCTGGTCCTGCCTGCGCTTAGTACTTGCTGTTCTGAGCTCTGAGAGGCCCTGGGATGGGGGTGACTACCCCCAGTTTAGGGGTGGGGGATCGAGCCCCAGGCCCCACAGCTGCATAGGAGCACCAGTGTGTGCAAGAGTCCAGGACCTGGCTCTTCACCATCATGCCGCCGCCTGGGGTCTGGGGAGATACAGGCCGTCATGAAGGCCTCTTAGGTATCAGTCGTAGGGTTGGGGACTCTGGTCTCCCTCTGCCACGGGTGCGTTGTCACGAAGGTACCTGCAGGGTCACTGGCTGATTCAGGGTACTCTGAGACCCAGCCCCTCATTTCACGTGTGACTCTGACGCTCATAGTGTCGGTGGCTTTGTTGTAGTAGCACAGAGAGCTGTCGCCTCATGACTGCTGAGCAGCCAGCCACGCCGAGCCTGGGTAGGTGGACCAGGGCCCTGTGCTGCTCTGCCAGGCCACCCCGGGGAAGTTAAGGAAGCCGGGGCTGGCGTCCTAAGAGCGAGGAGAAAAGAAACGGCCTTGGAGGCTGGCCGACCTGGCTGGAGTCTGTGCTCCTCGACTTCATGGTTTTGTGATGACAGGTCAGCCACCGAAGTTGTCTGAACCCCAGTTTGAACAGTCCTCTCAGGGGTCACAAGGCACGTACTGGGCATCTGGCTCCCTGTTGAGCTCTTCACTCACGAAGAGCTCTGCTTTGATCTTGATGCAGGACTCACGAGGGTGAGGAGGCTCACAGGCTGAAGCACCTAGTCCAAGGTCACATGGCTGGGGGGTGGTGGGGCCGATTCTGACTCTGGCAGCCTGCCCAGAGAGCCTGTCCTCTCTTCCGCCTGGGGTTGTGGGGATTAGGATTATGAACCCACAGCACCCTGCACCCAGGTCTGAGATGTAGTTGTGCTTGGTGAGTGGGATCTGTTACTATTATTTGAAAAGAGGACAGTTGAGCTAAGGGAAGGGAGAAGTCTGGGAAGGCTTCCTGGGGAGGTGCTACTTTTGCTGGGCCCTGGCAGCCCGTCTGCAGGTAGCATGTGGACAAACAGGCCCACTAGAGAATGGGGGTCTGGCCCACTGGTCTGATTGACCAGTGACACATAGGCGGTCTGTAGGTGTGCTTGCGTCTTTTTTTTTCTGTCCTGGAGAATATTTTTGTTTGTGTAAGCGATGTTTAGTTACTGGCGAAGATTTAAGAATCAGGAGTGTTCACAGACATCTCTAGATCTGAATGCTGAGCATTCCCGGATGGTGGCAGGTGGCCTCCACACTCCCCACCCGCCTGCCGCCATAACAGCACAGCGAGGTTCTGGGAATTCTAGAAACTTTTCTCTGGGACGTAGTGGGGAGTGGTGACTAGGGCCTCTGGAGTGTGCCTCCTGCCGGGGCCCCTGGGGTGGGCTGCACCCTGGGTGGGCCACGAAGGATTGGAGGCAGGGGTGCGTGGTGCCCCTGAGGATGGTGGCCAGTCTAGACGGGAGGTGGACGGGAGCGACCAAGCCATGAGGTAGACTCCCGGGGAGGCAGTCCAGGAAAAGGGGAAGACAGCGGGTGGGGGTGGGGGTGGGGAGGGGACAGAAGAGCAGGATCGAAAGGGACTGCTTTGCTCAGCTCTTTCTGAGAGCGCTGGACATCCCGGATGGGGTGCGGGTTACATTCTGGGGAAGTAGGGTCTACTCAGCCGACCCAGGTAAGGTGGAAAGAGTCTGAGCAGACCAATCGTTGTGGAAGGAATGGGACGGGAGAGGTTGACAGAGAGCTCCCTGTCCCCACAGAAAAGGGCTTGCGTTTCCCATGGTGCTGCAGACTATCCCTCAGTGTTCAAACCACAGGGGAGTCTGACAGGCCCAGCTGTGGGGGTCGGAGGTGATCCAGGTGGGGGCAGAGGAGGGAGCGCATGGGTTTTCAGGCCTGGAGTGAGGGGTGAAGCTGCCCACAGAAAAGGGAAGTGGGTAGGAGCTGGTGAGGAGAGTGGAGGGGTTTGTGGGCATCACCATCCTGGCCGAAAAGGCGCCTGGGGTCCGAGTGGCCCCTGCTGAGCGAGGGACGTGTGCACAGGCTGCTTGCCGTCAGTGAGCTCTGTGCACAAGACAGGGTTCCAGGTGGTGGTGCCCAGCCAGGGGAACCGGGGCGGGGCCTAGGCGGCCTGGGTGGTGACACATGAGTGGACCCTGGAAAGGTAAGAAGGTGCCAGGTGGGTGGAGGACAGGCTATGGGCGGGAGGTGGGGGTGGGATTGAGGGGCTGGGTGAAGCGCAGTAGGCACGTGCAGCAGGGTAGTCGAGGCAGGGCAGTGGCGTGAGTCCTGTTCCACACGGGTCCCCCGCTTACAGTGCACAATTCGGTGGTGGGTGACGTGCTCACAGATAGGTACGCCCATTGCCCCAGAATGTCCTCGTCATCCCAGAAAGAGGCTGCACCCACTCCCCTTCTCTGCCCCCCGTCCCCTGGAATCCCCAATCCACGTCCCATCTCTGCATTTGCTGTTCTGGGTATTTCATGTGAACGGGCTCTCCATGTGTGGCCTCTTCACACAGCGTGAGGTTTTCTGGGTTCATCCATGAGGCGGCATGTGACAGGATAGCGTTCTGTCGTGTGATCGAACCACAGTTTGTGTATCAGTTCGTCTGTCGATGGGCAGTTGGCTTGTCTCCGTGTCTGGGCGTCATGGTTTATACCTCTGTGACCGCACGTGTGCACACTTAGTGCGGACCTGTTCCTGTCTCTGTTGGGTGTCTAGTCAAAGCCGGCGTGACGCGATCCCGCGGTGGTTCTGTGCTTTACCTTCCGGGGCCGCCAGTCCCTTCAGAGCCGCTGCCCCATTTCCCAGCCCAGCCAGCAGCCTGTGCGGGTTCCGGGGTGTGCTCCTCCTCGCCAGCTCTTGATGCCTTCTGCTTTCTGTCACCTGTGTTCTGACACCGTGGGACCCTGTTGTGATGGCGAATGAGGCTGAGAGTCTTGTTACGTTCTCCTCAGCCCTTTAGAGGACGTCTGTTCTGGCCCTTTGCTCATCTTTAGTTGGGCGGTTTGAGTTGAGTGAGTTAGAAAGATGACTGGGTTGGTGTGGGGAGCAGACTTTGAAGGGGTGTTGGGAGGGAGTGGGCATGGGGAGGCAGGGGGAGGGTGGACGGGGTGGGAAGGAGGAGGCGGGAGGACTGTGTCCTAGGCGGCTGGGCCATGGAGCCCTGTGAGGGGAAGGGAACGTAGCCCTTGGATTTGGTGACCCAGAGGCTGGGGGAGTGGTTGGGAGTGGGTGGGAGGTAAGGCAGGAGGTGGAAGTCACAGCCCAGCTCTGAGGGGGGGGGAGAGGGGAGGGCTGGGAGGTGAGGGAGGAAGGCAGGCAGGGGGGTGTCCTGGAGGGAAGGGCCCTGCCAGGCACGGGTTCAGAAGGGGTGGTTTGGAGCTGGTTGGCGCGGGGGAGGGGAGGCAATGAGATTGGCAGCAGAAGAAAGAGAGGGGCTAATTGGTGGGCTGGCATCCAGAGCAGGTGGGCGGGATCTCATAACAACAATAATAACAATAATTTGTCTGAGCTTCATAGCGGCTGGGCCCTGTCTGCCCCTGTGCTAATTGGATCGCTCAAGGGCCGGGCTCCGGCGGGCTGGGGGAGGCCCGTTCTTCATCTTCAGGAATGGGCGAGGTCACACAGAGGCTGTGGGGAGAAACTTGGGGGCTGGGAGGGAGCATGGGGGGTAGGCGGGTCTCCGAAGGTGTCACAGTGCAGAATCTGGCTTTCTCCACAGCAAGTGGGAGGTGGGTCGGGGGCTGCAGCCCTTCCCCCACACCTCTGAGATCCTGGGTGTAGGACCCGTAAGCCACAGGCCCCCAGGGTCTGACTGGAGGGCTCAGCAGCTCCTTGAGTGGGTGAGTGAGTGAGTGAGTGAGCGAATGAGTGAGCTAGTGAATGAATGAATGAATGAGCCAGCGAGTGAATGAGTGGGTGAGCGAGTGAGTGAATGAGTGAGTGAGCAAGTGAATGAGCGAGTGAATGAGTGAGTGAGTGAGTGGATGGGAGAGGAAGGGCCTGGGTACGTGTAGTGAACACCCTTCCTAACTCTTCACAAGGACCCCTGGCTCCTCCCTGCCTTGTGTGCTCACCCCTGGGGCACCTGCTGGTCATCCCAGGGAGGATCACAGTGCAGGGCAGTGGCCGGCAGGGCCCAGCTTCCAGGCCAGGGTAGCAGCACTGTGGGCCGTGACCTCACCCCGATAGTTTGCTTAAATCCCCTGGGAGGTGGTGTAACCCGGGAGTGTGCCCTGCTCCTGGCTCACCCCTGACTGGCAGGTCCAGCGGGAAACCTCCTGACCCCTCAAAAGTCAGAACAAGAAGGTGCATCATTTTTTGAGAGCACGAGTGAGCACACACAAGCTGGGGGAGGGGCACAGAGAAAGAGGGGGAGAGAGAGAATCCCAGGCAGGCTCTGTGCGGTCAGCAGAGAGCCTGACTCGGGGCTCGAACCCACGAACTGTGAAATCATGACCTGAGCTGAAACCAAGAGTCGGCGCTCAACAGACTGAGCCTCCCAGGTGCCCCAGAAGATGCATCTTTGTCTTTCCAAGGCCTCTGCAAATCCTCTGTGAAAACATGGTTTCCTGCTGTGTTTGGATTAACGTGCAGACTCCTGGCCAGGGCCTGTGTGACCTGTATGCGCTCGCCCTCATTGCCCCTAATGCTTCATCTGCTGCCCCCAGGGCAGGCTCCATAATTTTTGGGACTCTGCAAAATGAAGAGGTGAGCCCCTTGCTTGTGCAAAAAGCAGGAAAAAAGCTTTTTCCTTTCTTCTGGGATCTCGTGATCTGTCAGAGTGATTTCACTTGGTATTTGCCGTTGAGCTCCCTCCACGTGGAGATGCCCACGGGAGCCCACACCCTCTCTGCCCGGGTTTCTCAGGCACAGGGCGTGGCCCGGCTCCAATTGCCCGGTGCACACTTCCTTGTCCTGTCACACTTGATGTGCCAAACACAGATGCAGAGAAAATTACTGGGGTTTCAGGACAGTGCCTGGGCTCAGGGCCTCTTTCCGACTGGCATCCCTGCTGAGGCCCCTCAGGCACACTCCTCTGGCCCTCTCTGCTTCCCGCGGGAGGCAGAGCACCTCCAGGCCTGGCCAGGGAGTCTGGGTGGCCCTCGTTCCTTTATATCAGGGTTGGCACACATTTTCTGTAATGAGCCAGAAGGTAAATATTTTGGGCTTTACAGGCCAAGGGGCATGATTGAGGATGTGGCGTAGCTACTTAGATATGTTTTAAAGGGTGACCATTAAAACACTCAGGTGAAACCCATTGGTAGCAGGGGGTAGCTGATGGGCGGGCGGACCATGACTATGACTCCCTCTCAGTCCGGTCTGTCCCACAAAGAGGCCTATTCCAGTGGTCTGTGGGGGAGGTAAGAGTTTCCCCTGCCCTCTTAGGGTTTCCTGCTGTGACTAAAACACATCAATGGGAGAAAAGCACGCGGATTGTGTTTCCACAAACACGGGAGCCCAAGCAAGAGAAGTGAACACCCAGAGAAGTTCGGAGGCCAAGGTGCTGCAGCCCCTGGAGGACAGAAGGGTCCCCCTGGAGGGGACTGGAGGACAGAAGGGTATGTTAGGAGGTCCGTTTATACACACTTCCTTCTCTGGGGTCTGGAGGGAAGGATGGTCTTTCCTCCTGGTCCAGGGAGGGCACTTTGCTGTGTGGGTTTCATTTCCTGCTTCCAGGAAGCAAAGTGGCCTATTTGGGGTAGATGGCCCTGGTGGTGGCCCTGATGGAGCCCTGCCTCTGCTCTGTTCACGGGGAGCCCCATGTGTCGCTGCACTGGCTCCCTCACTGCCTCCATGTGGGCACCAGGCTCCTGGCTCTGGGTGACCATCTGCTGGCTGCCCGGGAACCTCATCGGGCCGTGGGGCAGCCGCTGACACCTCGCTGTCCGGCACAGCGAGGAGGGGTTCCTGTCCCTGCCGCCCGGCCCAGGTGCCCCAGAGCCCAAAGGTTCCCTGGGGGGCAGGGCAGGACAGGGACAGGAAGGGGACGGAGCGAAGGCCGAGGCCTTCTTGCTGCAGGAAGCTGGCCTGCGGTGGAGGCCCGGGGCCGGGAAGTCCCTGCTGTCAGCGACTTACACATTAATTCAGGGGAAGCACAGCATGCGCACTTGGCAAACAAGTTTCCGTGCATAGAGGAGGGAGCCGAGCCGGCTGTCCGGGCCCACCTCCTTCACCCCAACCCCGCAAGCCACAACCCTGTGGGCACTTACCGGCTCTTTCCTGTGGCTTACCTCGCTTTTCTTGAGGACACAATTGGCTTTGTTAAGCGGTTCATGAATGGGGCAATGTTTCATTTAGCAAGTAGAGATGCTCCCTTCTTGCCTCATTTTTAGCATTTGTGGCCTTGTTATCAGGGGGCCCTTACGTTTTTTGAAGTCTGTCTTCTTTGTTTTTTTTATTTTTTGAAGTTTTATTTATTTATTTATTTATTTATTTATTTATTTTTTGAGAGAGAGAGAACACTAGAGAACATAAAGGGCAGAGACAGAGAGAGGATCCCAAGCAGGCTCTGCCCTGCCAGCGGGCGAGGAGCCTGATGTGGAGCTGGAATTCGTGAACCGTGAGATCATGACCTGAGCCAATTGAGAGTTGGATGCTCAACTGACTGAGCCCCCCAGGCAGGTGCCCCAAGTCTTTGTTTTCAATTGAGGTGTAACTTACATGTGGTGAAATTCACCCTTTGACACGTACAGTTTAGCGGCTTCTAATATATTCACAAAACGTTGCGCAACCGTCACCATGGTCTGATTCCAGAATTTTCTCATTCCGTAAAAAGCGCATTAGCGGTCCCTCTCCGTCTCCACCCCCAAGCCCCTGGCAGCCGCTCCTGTCTGTCCTGGCCATCCGCATAGATGCAATCTGCTGTCCGCATCCTTTGTGGCTGGTTTCTTCCTCTGGTGTTTATGCTGCGAAGGGCACTGCCGTGAGTGTTCGTGGGCTGGTCTGCGTGTGGACACGTGCTTTATGTCTCGTGGGTGTATGCCTAGGAGCGGAGTCGCCGGTCACAAGGTAAGTCTGTTTACCACGTGAGGAGCCGCCAGACTGTTGCCCACGGCGGCCGCCCCATCCTGCACGCCCGCCAGCCCAGCATGAGGGTTTTTGTGGGTTCGCGGTTACCCTGTGTGACCCGAGGGCCATCCGGCTGTGTCCACTTTGCCCCCTCAACACCCAGCGAGTTTCCCGTTGCCATACGCGACGGCTGTCCCAGAAAGGAATCAATTTTTAGTCTTTCCCCTGTTACAGAAGTAATTACCCGTTAACGTAAAAAGAAAAAATAGAGAAAATGAAGATAAACAAAAAGAAAAAAGTTAAAATCACTTGTCTGCTATCATCAGGGGGCATCAGGACCATTGTCTGTGAGGCTGTGACATCTGTGGGATTTACTTTTTCTTAAAAAAAGTTTGTTTTTAATGTTTATGTTTGAGAGAGAGAGACAGAGAGAGTGCAAGCAGGGAAAGGGCAGAGAGAGGGAGACACAGAATCCGAAGCAGGCTCTAGGCTCTGAGGTGTCCGTGCAGAGTCCGACGCGGGGCTCAAACCCACAGACCGTGAGATTGTGACCTGAGCTGAAGTTGGACGCTTCACTGACTGCCCAGGCAGCCCTCTGTGGGATTTTCTTAAGCTCTCCCACCGGTGCTGATGGCTTCTTTCCAGTTTTTCCCTGCTCTAAATCTGGCTGTGATGAACTCTTGTTCCCTTGCAAGCAGCGTTTTCCCAGGTTCGGGTTTTCCCCTCTAGTTAGTTTCTGGAGAAGGGGGTTATCTGGTCAGGGTCAGAGCGTTTGCGGCTCCACAGCCGAGTGGCCGGACTGTGCCAGCCTGGTTTCATCCGAACCGTGTGTGGCACTCGCTCTTGGCTGGGGCTCACTGGGCTCTGGGGTGCAGTCCGTCCTCCCTGTGGGGTGTGAGCGGGTGGGTGGGCAAGGGGGACACAGTTGCAGGGCATTTGTTCCTGCAGCCTCTGTTCTGTTCATGCCCATTCAGGCGTGTGCCACGCGCCTATCCTCAGCCCCCATCGGCACCTGGTGCTGTTGTGGGTGCCGGGCACCTCGTGGGTCCCAGGGTGGGTCAGATTGGGGGCTGGGAGGCCTCTGGGGAGGTGATGGCTCGGACAGACAGGGTGGAACATTGCTCGGGGGGCCTCCCTCCCTCATCTCCACACCCTCCTGGACCTTGGGGGACCCTGTGGCACTGCACGTGGCACTGTGCGTGCCGAGTGAGTCCTGGCTGCCCACCATCGGTGCTCCTTCCATTGCTGCAAGGGACCTCCAGGACCTGGCGCCCCTACATCAGTGAGCCCCAGTGTTGTGACGGTGCCCAGCTCAAAGGGATCAGCTTTGGCCTTCGTTTGGCCTTCTGGGCTCTGCAAGAGAATCCTCCCAGCCCTGCATCTCCAGCCTCGGGGCCTTTGTACCTGCTGTTCCTGCCACCAGCATCCCTCCCAGTCCACGCTTCTCCTGCGGCCCCTCCACCTGCGAGATCCTCTTTTGATGCCTTGGTGCAGCTGCCTGTCTCTCCCTTCTCCTCCCCTCCCCTCCCCCCCCCCGCCCTGCCCCCCCACACAGGGCACTTATGGGACTAACCAGAAGACAAGGCGGGAGCGCCAGCAATTCTGCAGGGGCCGGCATGTGCTCGGTGGCACAGTCCCTTCCCCCCTCCCCTCCCCTCCCCTCCCCTCCATGAACTTCACTGTCTCACTCACCTGCTTGTTCATCACTGGCAGGGAACTCCCATGAGGCTGGGCTGTGGCCTGTTCACCACCCCGTGCCCGTGGGGTGGGGGTGGCAGGGACAGGTAGGCAGGAAGGGACTGTGCCACCGAGCACATGCCGGCCCCTGCAGAATTGCTGGCGCTCCCGCCTTGTCTTCTGGTTAGTCCCATAAGTGCCCTGTGTGGAGGGGGAGCCTGTGATCAGTCAGGCAGGTGCCTCTGGGTCACAGTGGGCGCTCTGACCACGTGTGGGGGTGAGAGCCTGCACAGGGCACCGTCTCCTGACCTGGCCCCACTTCATGGTAGCTCCCTGTCGTGGTCGGTGGCACGGTGGCCTTGAGAAGGCCTGGGCTGGGGGCTCCAACCAGGGGCTCCTCACTGCCTCCCCGCAGCGCCTCCGAGTCAGCTGCTTTCCATCCCTTCGTCAGTGTCCTTCGCCCCCGCCCCCCCCCCGCCTTGGTCTTTGGTTACGTCCTGTGCTCTTACAGGTCCTTGTGACGACTGGTTGGGTGTCAGGAAGGCAGAGTGGTTGGGGCCGGGGGCTCTGTGGCCACACTGTTGGCATCTTGTCCCTGCTCCCTGGTGATCTCACCTCTGCTGCGATCGGATGGTGGTTGTTCAGAGCGTGTCCGTGCAGGGTGATGTGGAGCCGGGGCTGGGGGGCGGGAAGCTCTTGGGAGGCGTGGGGGGACAGCAGCATCTGTCTTCCTGCCGCTTCTCGGGCCCTGCGGGGCGGGGCCGGCTGGGCCAGGCTGTCCTGTTTGCTCGGACCTGGCCTGCGTGTTTGCGGTTCTCTGCATGCCATGTGCCTTCGGATCGCTGCCGCTCCTGCCTCCGTTTCCTCATCTGATGGTGGGGCAGCGGTGCTGCCTGCTCGGAGTTAATGGTGTCCGTACCACGTCGAACAGGGCCCAGACCCAGGAGACGTGTCTGCGTGTGTCTGTCAGCGGGACGGCCGGTTGCCTGGCTTCCTCTCAGATGTCAGTAGAGGCCACTGTGGGGCGGAACGGGTTCGGAACGGTTGGTTCCTTTGGCGCCTGGGTGGTGGTGAGCCCCTTGTCGGTGGGGGATTCGAGAGAAATGGGTCAGGCCGGTTGCGAGGAGGTGTGTGGTGCTGGGGGGCCGATGGCTGCTGTTCCCAGATGCTGGGCAGCAGGTGCTGCCCTGTGAGGTCCCGTGGCGGGCGGAGGACCCCGGGGCGGTTTTCTCAGAGCTGCGTGCGCTCACCTTAAGGCAGCAGCTCCCTTGGTTTGGGGCCCGAGGGCCTGACGGTGCAGAGGAGCCCCTTGCGGTCCAGTCGATTGCTCCTGGCCTGCTACAGCCTCCTGCCAGAGGTCCTGCCCGCTGCAGGCTTCCTGCCAGGGAGTGAGGCCACACCAGGGAGCGGGTCCCGAGGGGCCGAACGCCTGGGGCTGGGTGCCGCCTAGGTCTCCCACCCTGCCCGAGTCTAAGACACAGGGTAGACGCCTGCCCAGCTCTGCTCAGTGCATCATGGAGGCCGGAGGGGGCAGGAAGAGGTGGGGGGCTGTCTGCCCCAGGAGCCAGGCCTTGGCCCTTGGGGCCAGTAAGGAGGTAAGGGGTTGGGAGGGCGTCGGGGGCTGTCTGGCTGCCCCTCTGAGTGCAGGTGTCCTGGGGACTCGGCTACCTCCCCCAGGACCCTGATGTGGACTCTGTCTTAGTTCATGCACGTTTGAGACCACAGAACGTGACCCCGTGGGTGACCTGTGTGCCTGCGTCGGTCTGCTTCCCCGTGACGTTGGGCGTGGGCCTGGCATGCCAGCCCTTCAACCCTGTGACTGGCAGGGCGTCGTGGATGGAGGGCTTCCTCGCTCCTGGGTCCCCGGCAGGTCCAAGGTGGCGATCACGTGTGGGGCGGCCGGGCCGTGGAGGCCCAGGCGGGAGGCGGTGTCTCGCCCTGGCGGTTCTGGGACATGAGCCTGGTGGCAGCCGCTCCTCCCCAGATCGGGTGTGGCCTTGGGCTGGTCCCCCATGCAGGGTCCCTCAGGTACCTGCTGCCACACGCCTTCTGTCTGCCGGGGCCGTGCTTGAGCGCGGATTGGAGCCAATGCGGCGCCTGGCATCCTGTAAACTCTGTCCTTCCGTCTCATCCTCTCTTAACAGGGACCCAGACATGGAGCTTCGGGAAGAGGCCTGGTCTCCGGGGCCGCTGGATTCCGAGGACCAGCAGATGGCCAGTCATGAGAACCCAGGTGAGGTGGCCTTGGGCGGTTCTTGGCCGATCCTGCCCCCTTCCTGGACCCCGGCTCCCTGCACCTCTCCTCCTGTGGCTCTGGGAGCCCTTGGGGGCTGCTGCTGTCCGTCCCTCCTCCTGCCCTCATGGCCCGGCCCCCTCACCCCCCAGCGGCTGGCCACGCTGCCCTGTTTCTAGGTGGCCTGTGCTTCTCCCAAGCAAGAGACTGTAGACCAGGGGGCGGGTGTGACAGGGTTGGGGTGGGACTGTGACCTGAGCTGACAGGACTACAGGGGCACCTGTCTGCTGGGTTTTTGGGGAAAGCTGGGTATCTGGGTTTTTATGGGAAATGTTTCACTTTTTAAATACTGGTACCTTGTTTTATTTAATAAAGCATTATTTGGGTTGAGTAAAACTCCTTTTTGAGCTCGTGGGGCCTGGGGTTTGCTTGCGGGGGGCTTTCCCATAGGGCAGCCGGGAAATAAAGCACGGACGTTCTTCTCGTGCTGCTGATGAAGTGTTTTCGGCCGGGTCGGCACCGAGTTGGCAAATGGCTTTTACCGTAAAGGGCCAGAAGGGAGATACTTCTGGTTTTCTGACCCTGTGCCCTGCCCTTGCAGCAGGAAAGCAGCCGGACCATCTGGAAGTGAATGAATGTGACCATGTGCCAATAAAACTTTATTTACAAAACAGGCACTGAGTTCACAACCTTGTGCCAGTGTACCATAGTTGCCAAGAGAAGGGTTATGAGGGCCCGGACCACACGTGGGGGTAGATGTTATTATGAAGCCCCGGGCTCCTCCCGCTTCTTTATTCTAAGATCGTCTGGAGGAGAATGAAGAGAAACTCCCTGCTGGGAGGTCCCCAGCAGCCTTGGGTACAGAGCAGGAAACCAAGTCATGGGGGCTCCGTGCTTACTCTGACCCAGCTGCCCCCACAGGGAGGACCCATGCCTGTCCTTCCCCGGTGCGCCCCTGGGCCTGCTCCCCCTCCTTCTCCTGATCCATGTTCTTGCCCTTCTAGCCCTCCCTCCCTTTTTTTTTTTTTTTTTTTTTTAAAGTTTATTTATTTTGAGAGAGAGAGTGAGTAAGAGAGCACAAGCAGGGGAGGGGCAGAGAGGGAGGGAGAGAATCCGTGCTGTCAGCATGGAGCCTGACACAGGGCTCGAATTCATGAACTGTGAGATCATGACCTGAGCTGAGATCAAGAATCAGACACTCAACAGACG
Organism: Panthera uncia; assembly: GCF_023721935.1. Taxonomy (NCBI): domain Eukaryota; kingdom Metazoa; phylum Chordata; class Mammalia; order Carnivora; family Felidae; genus Panthera; species Panthera uncia. The sequence continues at coordinate 3,722,928 of NW_026057588.1, forward strand.
GAGTCACCAGGTGCCCCAACCTTCTAGCCCTCTTAAAATTAACTTAAAAGCCTGTTTTGTTGTGGAAACTTGAAACATAAGTGGTGTAATGACTGTTTATTTCTTCTGAACTCTGGCGATCAGAGACCCTTCACCACTCTTAATGTCCCCACTTGTGCCCTCTTCTCCCCCTGGAGCAGTTACAGAAAATTCTAGATGTTGTATCATTACACCTGTAAGTTCCCAGAGGTGCAGGCTCTATAAGAGCACGACCAAAACAACAAGGACACAGTGCTGACCCCACCTAATGAAACACCCAGTCCCTGTCCAAACACCCCGTTTTCTCCAGAGTGTACGTCTGCCTTTGAGTAAGTTAGTTTTAGTTTAATGAGGCCTCCGTGAACTTATTCTCCTTATAAAACCTTGAAAGTGTACAGGTGGGTTGTCTCATCCCCCTTGTCCAGCCGGCTGTCCTGAGCCTGTGCTCCCCATCCCCCACTGCGGTGTCACCACATTGTGACCTTCCCTTCGCTCAGCTCAGCTAGTGAGCCCCATGCCCGGATGCTTCCGAGCTGCTGGGCACTGCTGGGCGTCCCATTGTTGTGGACACCGAGCTGCTGAGCATTCCATCGTTGTGGGCCCGCCAGGTTCCTGCCTCCCTGTGCACAGAGCCTCCCGTGGTACCGTTACTGTGCCGGACTCCTGCCCTGATGTCCCGAGGCCCCGGCTGACTGCCGCTGTGGTGTCTCTGGTGGTGTGATTCCCTGGGCCTGCCCGAGAGGGATGTTGGGCCTTCGGGGTGGGGAGGACACGTGTGCACAGGCAGGTTGGGCTCCGCGGAGAGTGGAGAGGAACGGGGCCTGGTGAGTGGTGAGAGGGGTTGGTGTCTGCCGGCCCCCGAGAGCGAGCTGGAGCCGGGAGAAGGCAGGTGGGGTGGGCCTGTTGTCCCGTCCCAGGGCCGGAAGATGAAGACTGGGAAGTGCTGTGACGGCCCCGAGTCGCAGCCACGTGGCCACAGGCATCCCTGGCAGTGGAGGCTGGGGCTGCACCCTGGAGTCTCCCCGGTCCCCCCAGCTGACTGAGCTCCACGCAGTCCTGTGTCCACCCTTGTCCCCAGCTGCCAGCGGCAGCTCCTTGAGGTAACCTGCAGTGACCCCCACGCCCTGCTCCGCTCACCTGCCGGGGTCACCCGGGACACCATCTGTAGCTCGGGGGTGAGCTCTGCCCTCTGAGCCCGGGGCTGTCGTCCAGCGGCTGGAGGGGTCCCCGTGCACGGCTGGAGGCGGAACCACAGGGCACCGTCCTGGTGGCTTGGACGGGAAGGACGGGAAGGACGTGTGGTCTGGGATGGCAGGCTGCAGGCAGGGTGCTTTCAGGGGTGGTTAGCTCAGCCACTTCTTCGTGATTCCTCCACGAGCCGCCGCGTCCTGGCCCTGGGTGGCCTTCTGCGTGCTGTCCGGCTGCCCCCACGCTCCCGAGCGGGGCCTCAGCTCTATCAGGTCCACCCAGGCACCCGCCCGAAGTGAAGGACGGGAGGGGCACGGCAGATGCAGGGAGGGCCGCCCAGGCCTGTCTCCCCGTCAACCCCGTTTGGGTCTGGTTGGCCCGATCGGGGACGCGTGACGTAGGGGGTGGCTTCAGGGTCACCATGCCTGGCTTATCCCAGCTCAGCCCTGTGCTGGGGATTTTCTGGTGGGGAAGACAGGACTGACCGTGGGCAGCACCCAGCAGGGTCACCCCAGGGGGAAGGGCCTTCTCTGGGGCTCAGGAGTGGTGGGGAAGCTGTCTGGGCTGCTGTGGGAGCAGGGGTGCCTTGTACTTCCCTGGAGGCCGCCAGCCCCTCAGGAGCTATAGGTCGTGGGCCTGAGGCTCGTTCAGGCCACGCGTTGGGTGGTGGGGCCTCAAGGGGCAGACCAGGAGGTGGGCTTGGGCTCCAGCCCATGGTGTCTGCAGGACGTTCCAGCTCTCTGTCCCCACAAGTTTGAGCGTCCCCGCCCCACCTCTCATACGCCTGCACACTCGCCCCCAGCCCGTGTGTGTGTGTGTGTGTGTGTGTGTGTGTGTGTGTGTGTACGTGTGTGTGTGTTTGCCGAGTGTTGAGGTAAAAGTCTCGGATCAGTCCTCGCTGCTGGCGGCACCCAGGCTGTTCGTTTCCCCTGCTGCTCTATTTCGGGCGGGATGCCGCCATCCTCTCCACGCCGAGCTGGCCCCTGCTGCCGGGCCGTGACCCAGTTTGAAGCCCGCTGCTCCCAGGGCAGGCGGCCGGTCACCCGGGCGGTGCTTGTCAGGCAGCTCTGCACACACGAGAGAAAAGAGCCAGGGGGTCGCGTTTCCTTTCCCTGGGGTGCACTTGCCCCAACCATCTGTGAAACCGCAGGAATTTCTGTTTTCCCCCTGTGTTGGGATGTTTTGGGGAATGGTGTGCAGGCTTAGCTGGTGCCGTTGTCAACAGAGGCTGGTGTTTTAGAAGCACTTCTGCGTGTCCCGGGCTTGTCCGGCCACCGGCCGTCCTGGGAGGCTGGGATGCCAGAAACAGTGCTGGGCGAGGAGGCTGGGCCACCTCCAGGCAATTTGATGGTTCCCAGGAGTGCCCAGGAGAAGGGCGCCTCCTGATGGCCCCAAACTGGCCGTCCAGGGTGGAGTTGGCCAGAGGTGTGGGGTCAGGCAGTGGCAGGGCGGGAAGAGCCGTCCAGGCCTATCTGGGCTTTAGCTACAGAGTAATCCAGAAAAATGGGTATGTGAGTAGAAAAGACCTCGTGATTCTGAGGAGGGCGCCCTCCCAACAGGAAAGATGGCAGCTGGCATCTGGAAGTCACCTGCCAGAGGATGGGTTCTGACCTCCCTCTGCCGCGCCCTGGAGTCATTCCATAGAGCTGCCCTCAAATGCTGCTTCTGAGCCCAGCATGATGGCGGCCCTGGACTCCTCCCAGACCCACACATAAAAAGCCACATGCCCCAGGCCATGCTGATGACACACACCTTAGTGTGAAGGTGCCCCCGTGAGCCCCCAAATACGGTTGGGTGGGGACAAACCAACTGCCCCAGGCCTGTGTGCCGGTAGCATTGTGCTGGAGGGAAGGAAGGGAGGAAGAGCCCCAAATAGCCCTCGGGTTCACTGGAAGGCTTGGGGGTCCCACCGAGGCCAGCACCTGAGATTGGAGGTGTTCTGTCCAGACTGGAAGCAGGGAGCTCGGGGCCGCAGGAAGGTCTGAGGGGCTGGAGTGGCCTGGGGCCCACGCATGGGCTCTGGTGCCCACCAGGTCGAATGCCCTGCCAGGGCAGGACCCACGCAGGGTGGAACCTTCCAGGAGGGGACCCAAAACTGAGTGGGAACTGTTCTTGACCACAGATGAAAACAGGGGTGGCCGCAGAGCCAGGAATCCTGGGAGAGCGTGTCACAGACTCTCAGCCATGATGCGAGGATGTTAGAAGCCAAAACACTACCCGGAACCTTGCCCCCACCCCGACCCCACCCCGAAAAGCTATTAGAATAAAAGGGCACATGGGCAGATAACACCTCCCCAGATAGGGTCAGAGGACAAAAGTCATAACACTCAGAAGCAGGGGTGCACGGCCCAGCAGTGAGTTTGCAATATGAGAGATTTCACAGTGATGCCTGAAAGAGAAAAGTCAGGGCAGAATAAAACAACACATTCCCCAAGAAAAATTGGAGGTAAAAAGGAGGGACATTTTATTTTATTATTTTATTACTGTTATTAAAATTTTTTAAATCGTATTTAAATCCAAGTTAGCGAACATAATAGTGTAATAGTGATTTCAGGAGTAGAATTTAGCGTGATTCAGCACTTACATATGATAACCAGCGAGAAAGGACATTTTACGATAAAAAAGGGGGGCACCTGGGTGGCTCAGTCGTTAAGCGCTGACTTCAACTCAGGTCATGATCTCATCGTTTGTGAGTTCGAGCCCCGCGTTGGGCTCTGTGCTGACAGCTCAGAGCCTGGAGCCTGCTTCGGATTCTGTGTCTCCCCTTCTCTCTGCCCCTACCCCACTCATGCTCTCTCTCTGTCGCTCTCAAGAGTAAATAAAACATTAAAAAATGCCTTTTTTAAATAAAAGAGAAATGAAGAAAGATTAAAACGGACTAAAAACTGAAGCTAGCCAGAACCCCAGTGATTGGAGGGGGCAGTCCTACAGAAACCCAAAGCAAAGACAGGGAGTAAATAGGGAACCTTCCTGGAATGCAAAACTTAGGTGTTGAAAGAGCAAATCACAGATCTGAGAGTGTCGCGTCAGGAGAGCAGGCCCCGTTCTGTTCGGGTCACTGGCTGCTATGGAAAGCAGCAAACCTTGGGGCCTGTGGGCAGAGGGCGGGTGCTGGCAGTGTGTCAGCAGCCCTTTGTGCCCAAGAAAGTGGAGCCGTGTGTAGGATTCCCGGGGAAGGCAGAGGGAGCCAAGGGTCTTCTTAAAACTGACGGGGGCGCCTGGGGGGCTCAGTTGGTTAAACATCTGACTTTGGCTCAGGTCATGATCTCGGGGTTCCTGAGTTGGAGCCCCTGCATCAGGCTCTGTGCTAACAGCTCAGAGCCTGGAGCCTGCTTTGGGTTCTGTGTCTCCCTCTTTGCCCCTCTCCCATTCACACACTCACTCAAAAATAAATAAACATTAAAAAACAAAAAACTGACCCACAAGTTGGAGGCGCCTGGGTGGCTCTGTCCACCGCATTGTGGGCCCTCCTGAGGAGTCTTAGCAGGTGAGGCTCGGACAGACAGGCAGTGAGCCCGCTGGGCTTCGTGAGACCCCGGGAGGTAGGGTAGGTTGGGACCGCACACGTGGCTGGCAGAAGACCGGCTGTGAACAGGAGTTGCGCACCCAAAGCCACTCTTCGTTTGTGTTTTCAGGAATCGTAATTGGCAATGGTGGGATCTCTCTCCGATTCTGGGCCTGGCGTCCAGGTCTCTGGCCCGCACTGAGGCAGCTACTTGCTCCTCGGTGGTTATCTCGAAACTAACGTGGGGTCAGCAAGTAAGTAACTCTGGGGCATTCAGATTCTCTCCTCCCCTTTGAAGAGGGCAGATGCAGAGATCACAGAGAAGACTCTAGAAAAACCTGTAGGTCCAGATTTGTCTGGGAAGTGTCAGTGTGAACTCAGAGGAATTTTATTGTAAGGAAAGAAAACAAACAGTGATCCTCTCCTGATTTTGGTCTTGAAGTATTTTCCGCCAAAAGAGCCCAGGGCCTCCTGGAGAAACAGCGTGTTTCACGTCTGGGTGGGACACGTAGATGAGCCTGGAACTTCTCAGTAGGCTGGGTAGCAGGGAAGCTGCCAGAAGACCACCTGGGCCCCGTCTGGGGGGTGTGGAGCCCCCTCACCTTGCTGTGGATGGGACACTGGGAGGTCCACTAGCTGTAATGACGGCAGTGGAGTGAGACCCACCATATACGTTTACATCCAGAAGTTCATGGCGACGTTGAGAAAGGGAGCTCTGTTCTGCACACTCAGTGAGTTGGGCCACCTGAGTGTTGAGTGCCACTGGCTGCTGACCACACAGACAGGCACTGCGGACGCCGATGGCACGGACAGACAGGCATGGCGACAGACATCTGTACCTTTGAGGCAGGGACAGGGTCTTCAGACAGCAGGTCTGGGGACGGAGTCACCTGCTGAACCGCATGCAGCCCGCGCTCTTGAACAGCAAGGCTGTGAGCAAAAGCAAGTCACAGGGGAGTCTGGATTGAAAGAGACTCTCAGACACTCTGAACTGAAAAGTAATGGACCACAGGGACGCCTGGGTGGCTCAGTCGGTTGAGTGTCAGCCTTCAGCTCAGGTCATGATGTCGCCATCCGTGAGTTCAAGCCCCGTGTGGGGCTCTGCTGACAGCTCAGAGCCTGGAGCCTGCTTCCGATTCTGTGTCTCCCTCTCTCTCTCTCTGCCCCTCCCCTGCTCATGATCTCCCCCCCGCCCTCAAAAATAAGTAAACATTAAAAAAAAAATTAAAAAAAAAGTAATGGAACAGGGCCACACTGCAGCTTCCGGGGATGCACATGGGCAGCAGAGCCACCGAGAAATGCAGGGGCACATGGTGGGAGGGGTGAGTGCGGGAGGGGCTTCCCTGTGGGTGGCCAGGCCCTGTGTCTTGCTTGACCTGGGCACTTGTCTGTCTGTATTTCTGTGTTCAGCTCCGCAGTCCATTCTGGGGTCCTCGGAGTCCCTGGCTGTGTGTTTTACAACAGCAGGGCTAACGTCGAATTAAACCACCGGCTTCAGCCCCAGAGGGTGGTCCGCTTGAGGCCCTGAGCTGGGCCAGGTGGAGACAATATTTGCTGTGAGTGCTGGTGCCAGGAGACCCGTCCCCTCCCTCCCCTCCCCTCCCCTCCCCTCCCCTGAAGGGCAGCTACTTCTGCTATTTTTGTGGAGTGAGCTCTTTCTACTGGTCACTACACTCCTCTCTTTCCAGCAGTTCCTTGAATCCTCTCAGAGAAAAACCCCTAGTGAGGAGGGGGGTCAGAGGGCGGCTTCTCACTTCCTGCCTGACCCCCAGGCTGGCCCTTCACCACCACGTCCGAGCCCGGAGCCAGCCGGTGCTTGGAAAGCAAACACCAGCATCCAGAGGTCCTCAGAGGGCCAGGAACCCGCAGGTTGGAAAAGAACCTGCCTCCCAGAGTGATGAAAACCCTCCCCCCTTAGCAATTTCTTTAACACCTGCTTGAAAAAGCAGTGGTGTGTGTGGGCAGCTGGACACAGGCAGAAAATTCACTCAGCCTGAGCTGAGGCATGTCACAAAACCCAGCCGCCCCATCGGCTGGAGTCCACAGCCCGTCCTCCTGGATCTCGTCCCACTCTGGCCCAGGTGCCCAGGTCTCTGGCCCGCACTCAGGCGACCACACTGCTCTGGGGTGAGGACGAGCCCTCGACCTGGGGACCAGCGTTTCACAAGCCTCGATTGTACTCAGAATGTGCGTGGTGGCTGCGTAAACACCCTTCGTAGCTGAAGATTTAGTGAACACAGCGTACTGTTAAACGTTCTCCACAACTTAAAAGGCAAAACGTCTTTTTTTTAAAGTTTATTTATTTTGAGAGAGAGAGAGAGCGCGCACCTGTGCACTCATGAGCAGGGGAGGGGCAGAGAGAGGCAGGGGAGGGGCAGAGAGAGGGAGTCCCAAGCAGGTTGCCCACTGTCAGCACAGAGCCCGATGTGCGGGTCCATCTCCTAAACCATGAGATTGTGACCTGAGCTGAAATCAAGAGTCAAACACTTAGCAAACTGAGCCACCCAGGTGCCCCTCCCACATCCGTTTTTGTTCTCTCTTTCTTTCCCTCCTTCTCTCTCCCTTCCTCCCCCTCCCCCACCTCCCTCTCTCTGTCTCTGTCCCTGTGTCTCTGTGCATCTCCACCTGCCGTGCTAGTAGCTCCGTTTGTTGGTTGATGTTAAAACCAAAAAGGGCTCCACCCTGTTCTTCGGAAGCCTCACCCCTCCCGACTTCCTACCTGCACTTTTTTGCCCCAGATGATTCCGTATCCGGTACAGGCCAGATCCCAGGCTCCCTGCCGTGGTGCTGGGCCCCCTGCCCTAGAGCTGCAGAAACGGCAGGCCAGGGGCAGCTGAGCGAGACCCTACCTTCCCTGCTGGTTCTGATGCCACTGTCGGGGGGGGGGGGGGCCCTTGGAGGAGCACTACCTTAGTGTGTGGTGCAGGGGCACGGGGCGGCTCTGCCTCTTCCAGGTTTTGATTCGTCTGCGTGGTGCCTCGGGTTCTGTGCTGTAAAGACCCGATTCATAGAGCCCTGCTCACAGGACCTAATCTCACTGAGGCTGGTTAAGTACGTAGCGCCGGCCTCGGTGCGTCCTCTTGCTTCTTTGTGTGTTTGCCAGTGTTCCCACGGGTTGGTGTGTGAGCCTGTGGGCCCGGCCCGTGCCCGGTTGTTGGATGCAGGACCGGTCTGCCCTGGGCTGGAGCATGTGGTCTGGTGAGGGAAGGAGCGGGGAGAGCAGTGTTTGAAGGGAGCCTGCGGGCGCACCCGTGGAGGTCATGCTGATCCGGGCGGCACATGTGGGGTCCCGGGCAGAGGCCCTGCTGGCCGGGGAGAGCAACAGTCCTGGTCGCAGGTGCACAGGGGCCTTCTCTGAGCTGAGCCGGTTGTGGGGGGGGGGGGGGGGGGGGGGGGCGCAGCTCCCTTACCGTGGGAGATGGCTCAGGGCCCCACACGTCTTTATTGTTTGCCTGGGGCAGACAGGGACCAGCGTGAGGGCTCTGTAACAGAGGCTCTGGTGTGTGGGGTCACCCTCCAGGGTAGCGGGACTCCCATGCTGGCCTGTGGTCCCTGTGATTCCATTAACCAGGCCAGTTCCTCCTTCCTGTTTCCTCACCCGCACCAGGACAGTCTTCCTAGAGCCCAGGTGTAACACCCTCTCCCCCAGGCCTGCCTTTGCTTCTGGGCTGCGGTCCGAGCACCCTCACTCTGGGACCTCCCTGCCCCAGCCTGGTGCTTGGGGTTTCAGGGTCATTTCCTGGACTTCCACTCATGTTCCTTCATGTTGACGCTGTTTGTTTCCAGACGTTTCTGGAGTCCCTGCCGTGTCCCAGGCATTGTTCTGGGTGTGGGGGAAGCAGCTGGGAGGGAAGTCTTGAGTGTTCAGTAAAGTCATGAATGTTCAGTAAAATGGTAGGGACTGAGCGATGCTCGAGGAAAACAGGGCGGGTAAGGGAACGGAGACCGAGAGCGTCTGCTTAGCCGGGTCTGTGGGCAGGGCTTTGCGCTGACCGGGCCTAGCCGCCCTCTGCGATCACAGGGGGTCCCGAGGCCAGGCCCGGTGGAAGCCCCAGGTTCTGGGTCCTGGACAGCCCCTCTTCCCTCCCCCTCCCCCCCCCCCCCAGCCGTGACTTCCCTGACTCTCCTCCCCTCTTGCCTTCTAGTGGACATCCTCATCATGGATGATGACGACGTCCCCAGCTGGCCCCCCACCAAGCTGTCCCCGCCCCAGTCGGCGCCCCCCGCCGGCCCCCCGCCCCGGCCGCGGCCCCCGGCCCCCTATATCTGCAACGAGTGCGGCAAGAGCTTCAGCCACTGGTCCAAGCTGACGAGGCACCAGCGCACGCACACGGGCGAGCGGCCCAACGCCTGCGCCGACTGCGGCAAGACCTTCTCGCAGAGCTCGCACCTGGTGCAGCACCGGCGCATCCACACGGGCGAGAAGCCGTACGCCTGCTCCGAGTGCGGCAAGCGCTTCAGCTGGAGCTCCAACCTCATGCAGCACCAGCGCATCCACACGGGCGAGAAGCCCTACGCCTGCCCCGACTGCGGCCGTAGCTTCACGCAGAGCAAGAGCCTGGCCAAGCACCGGCGCTCGCACAGCGGCCTCAAGCCCTTCGTGTGCCCGCGCTGCGGCCGCGGCTTCAGCCAGCCCAAGAGCCTGGCGCGCCACCTGCGGCTGCACCCGGAGCTGTCGGGGCCCGGCGTGGCGGCCAAGGTGCTGGCGGCCAGCGTGCGCCGGGCCAAGGCGCCCGAGGAGGCGGCGGCGGCGGACGGCGAGATCGCCATCCCGGTGGGCGACGGCGAGGGCATCATCGTGGTGGGCGCGCCCGGCGAGGGGGCCGCGGCGGCCGCCGCCATGGCGAGCGCGGGGGCCAAGGCGCCGGGGCCCCGCTCGCGGCGCGCCCCGGCCCCCAAGCCGTACGTGTGCGTGGAGTGCGGGAAGGGCTTCGGGCACGGGGCGGGGCTCCTGGCCCACCAGCGCGCCCAGCACGGGGACGGGCTCGGGGCGGCGGGGGGCGAGGAGCCCGCGCACATCTGCGTGGAGTGCGGCGAGGGCTTCGTGCAGGGCGCGGCGCTGCGGAGACACAAGAAGGTGCACGCCGTGGGCGCGCCGTCCGTCTGCAGCCGCTGCGGACAGAGCTACTACCGGGCGGGCGGGGACGACGACGACGACGACGACCACGAGGCGGCGGGGGGGCGCTGCAGCGAGTGCCGCGGCGGGGAGGGCCGGTAGGGGCGGAAGCCCGGGGGGGGTGGGGCAGGGCCCCTCGGGCTTGGCGGGGACGACGGTCGGCGCAGGACCCGGAGGAGGCGGAGACACGGACAGAGGCGGCGGGGGGCGGTGGCCTCCTCGTCTCGCTCCCCTGCGCCGCCCCGCGGTCGGCGCGGTGCATCGGGCGCCCCCGCCCTGCACTCTGCCCCCGGCCTGGCCCGCCCTCCCGGTTCTCTTCTCGGTGAGTCCGGGACAGAGCGTGCGGAGAACTGGAGACCGGAGACCGAGAGAGAGCGGCCCCTGGCCCCTCTTCCTCTTCCCCCGCCGCCTGGGGCGCTCGCGAGGGATGGAGAGCAGCCGGGCCCCTCCCGTGCAGGGGAGCCTGGGGAGGGAAGGGAGAGAGGGCCCTTTTCCCTTTAGAGTTTTCGTTTAATCGCGCCCGCCCCCTGACTCCCCCTTTCCGTTGTTTTTTTTTCTCTTCTCCGCGGGTCCTGTTTTTCTTGGCCCTCGTCCCTCCTCCCCTTCCTGGGTTTGGGGTCGTGGAGGAGCGCTGGAGCAGGACTAGCCCCTGTTCCCAGGGTAGCCCTCAGAGAATGGGGTCCCGTCTATTCCCGGGCCTGGACGGGGCTGAAGGAGGGGTGCGGGGGCAATAAATCGCACTATCTGATTGTCTTTGCTCTGCCTGGTTCTTGAGTTGGTAGGGAGGGGGGAGGTCTCTGCCCAGCAGTCACAGGGGGGACAGCAGCAGATGGCTGAGCAGCTGGTTCCCTCCCAGGCCTGAAGAGTGACCTGACCGGGTCACCTGCACTGGGCTGTGGGCCTTCCGGACCGAAGGTGGCTTGGCCGGCCTGGGAGGATCCGGGGCTGGTTCAGAGTAGGGCCTGCTTACTGCTGCTTTTAAAACGAAGGGACCCACGGTCCCTTCCGGTGGGTTAACACAAAGTGGGTCTTCACATGGGACAGAGGACAGGGGCAAAGGAAGCCCCCTGCTCCTGTCTGTGGTTCCTCCACTGGCCCCCGAAGCCCCTCCCTGCATCCAGCTTGTTGGATAACCTGGCCTGGAAATGACACATGTCTCCCCCCTGCTCACATCCCAGTGTGTGTGTGTGGGGGGGGGGGGGGGAGGAGCAGTCACGGGGTCACATTTCCCTGCAGAGGAGGCTGGAGATGTCCTTGGTCAGGCCACTACTTCCCAGTGACAAAACTATATGGTGGAGGAGGGAGAGGGACTTTGGTGGGTAGTTGTCTCCCCTACAGGGCTCCAGGTGACGGGGCCAGCGGAGGGGCTGGGGGAAGAGGACAAGGATATTGACTGTAGTTTCAGGGTGCTTCCTGCCCTCGGCCTCGCGCGATGTGCCTGACCAACACGGTCCCGTGGAGTCACGCAGCATCCTGTGAGGTGAGGCCCACTAGTAGGTCGTTCCTCAGGACCAGGTCCCCCTGATGCCGATTCTGGTTTCCTGGTTGGTACCTGCAGCCAGAGTCCTGGGATTGTGGGAGGAGGGGACCCACCAAGGGGTATTTTCAGCCTGGCTGACCGGCCAAGGCCAGGCTCCTTGTTCCTTTGACCTCTGGGGAAGGAGGAGCTTACTAGCAAAGGGGAGTGAGATTTCCAGCCTGAGCCCGGAATCCACTACCTGGTGTTCCGCTGGCCTAGGGCAGCACATGCTTCCCACGCCCCCTGATGTCCCCTGGGCCTCATGTCCTCATCTGGAGGGCGAGGGGCTCAAAACCAAGGTCCTGGATGGCCGTGGGGGGTGGGGGGCGAGAGGCCGACCCCTGGGAGGATCTCTGAGACCCTCTTGGTCATGACTGTAGGCCAGAAAAGCATGTTCTCAAGTGATGTTGCCTTGTTTTGGAGAATGGTGAAAGCAGTTCAATTTGTTTCGAGGTCTCGAGGTCTCGGTCGCTTTAAGGCGGGGAGGGGCAAAGTCGTTTGTCCAGAGAGCGTGTGTGTGTCAGCAAAGCCTTGAGAAAACATTGCCTAATGCCCTTGGGTCCCCTGTGTGGAGTGGTGACAACCTTCGGGGGTGGGGGCGGGAAGGTGAGGAGCTGTGGACGCCCGCGTGGTGCCACGTGCCGTCCCACGGGTGGGAGGAAGCAGTAGGGTCCTGGGACCAGTTCAGGGTGGATGTTGTGCCCTCAGCCCTGCCTCTTCCGCTCCCGACCCTGGGGGGTGGGGGTGGGTGGGAGCTGACACCCAGCGCAGGAGAGATCCCGCACCAGTCTCCACTCTGCGACCCTGGGCAAGTGAACCCTGACCCTCGAGTTCCTTCCCTGCAAAGAAGAGCCTGCCTGTCCCGCATGACTGTGTGTGCCTGGCGCCCACTCACGGACAGTTCACTCCTTTCCCGGGAGGGAGTGTCCTGCCGTGTTGGGGGGCCGAGGTTCACATCGGGCTCCACCTGCAGAACTCCCTGCCTTTCTCGGAGCCTCAGCTTCACGTACCGCAGGACCTAGACAGATGTCCCTTCGTCGTTACTAATTAACATCCTCATCGTTGTTGCCACGATGCTTTCCAGAAAGCCGAGTCTCAGACTCACGGGAGTGAGACTGCGGATACGTTTCCCCACGATGTCCCAATCGTACACAACAAGAACTTAAACCGTTGGTGCAGTTACTGTGATGCATCTGCCACCGTTCTCAGCCCTGCCCCTCCAGCCTGCTCTGCGACGCAGTCTACTCTGGTGTAGACGTGCCCATACGGAGGGCTAATGCCCAGAGGGGGTCGGGCCCTGTCAGCTTCAGCACTGTTGGCATTTTCAGCTGGGTTATTCCTCGTGGTGGGTAACCGTCCTGGGCCTTGTGGGGTGTTGAACAGCATCCCTGGCCTCCACCCAGTAGAAGCCAGGAGGGCCCTGCAGACAGTCCACCACATCTCCAGAGATTGCCACATGTCCCCTGTGGGTGAGGAAAAATCACCCTGAGCTGAGAACCACCGAATGGCTCTTCAGCTCTTGGCAACTTTGTCCTCTCCTGGAGCGAACATTCCCCACCTTCCCTCCTACAGCACAGTCTGCTTCCATGCAGTTAATTTCTTGGCCTCAAGTCACGGTGGTGCCTGCGAGTTCCTGTTCTGGTCTCCTAAAACGGTCACCTGTGAGCTTCAAGCTTAGATTCTTGTGGGGACCAGGCAGGGGACAGGAATGGGCGAGGGCTTTGGGAGGTCAGGGAGGCCACCCCTGGTCTGAAGCGGGCTCCTGCTCAGCTCAGTGACACACGCCCCTGCATTGTCAGGGCTGGTTTTCCAGGAGAGAGCGGAATTAGGATGTTTTAAAATGGGAAATTCCCATGAAAAATTGTTAGCAACTAATTGAAAGAAATTTTTTTTTAGGTTTATTTATTTTTGAGAGACAGATGCCAAGTGGGGAAGGGACACGGAGAGAGGGAGACAGAATCCCAAGCAGGCTCGGCGCTGACAGCACAGAGCCCAACTCGGGGTTCAAACTCACGAACGGAGAGATTGTAACCTGAACAGAAACCAAGAGCCAGAAGCTTAACTGACTGAGCCACCCAGGCGTCCCTACTTTTTAAAAATGTTTATTCATTTTTGAGAGCATGAGTCGGGGGTGGGGGGAGAGGCAGAGAGAGAGGGGAAACAGAATCCGAAGCAGGCTCCAGGCTCTGAGCTGTCAGCATGGAGCCTGATGCAGGGCTTGAACTCACAAACTGTGAGATCATGACCTGAGCCAAAGTTGGATGCCTAACCGACTGAGCCACCCAGGCGCCCCCAGAATTCTATTTTATTTTTAAGAAATGTTTATATATTTTGAGAGAGAGCGAGTGGGGGAGGGGCAGAGAGAGAGAGAGAGAGAGAGAGAGAGAGAGAGAATGAGAATCCCAAGCAGGCTCCTTGCTGTCAGCACAGAGCCTGATGTAGGACTCCATCTCATGACCATGAGATCATGACCTGAGACGAAATCAAGAGTGAGACGCTTAACCCACGGATCCACCCGGGTGCCCAGACCCAGAATTTTAAATTGGAACATATCGCATAAAAACATATGGATTTCTGGCTTCTCTTAGAAGTTCTGGCAACATGGGGCATCTTGTTGCCTGGAGACCGTTGGCTGGGGTGCAGGTATATGTGTTAGTGTGTGTAAGATACTCACCTGTACACCCCAAGCCCAGGGGGAGGGACTTGTACTGTGCTTGGTCACAGGACCCTGAAGCAGGCCTTTACAATGTGCAGACCCAATATGTTTCGGGTTTCCTTTTTAGATGGTAGAGTTGGTTCTGGAGGCCAAAGATTTTGACTCTGGGGTAAACCATCCTGCACGGCAACTGGGGAAGGTTGTGGTGGCCTACGAGAGCCAGGACTCTGCCAGTGCCTCAGGTCAAAAACTAATATCCCCAGTCGTCCCCAAGAACTCGTTGCAATGCGGGTTCCCGGGAAGGCTCTGTCCTTTGCATTCAGATTCTGGAAGTCGAGACTGGGGTCTGATAATCTGCCTATTAATGAGCTTTTTGGGGGGCGCCTGGGTGTCTCCTTGGTTAAGCATCTGACTTCGCCTCAGGTCAGATCTCACACTCCGTGAGTTCGAGCCCTGCATCAGGCTCTGTGCTGACGGCTCAGAGCCTGGAGCCTGCTTCAGATTCTGTGTCTCTCTCTCTCTGACCCTCCCCCATTCACGCTCTGTCTCTTTCTGTCTCAAAAATAAACATTAAAAAAATTAATTAATGAGCTTTTTGGGTGGTTTTGGTGGCTGCCGTAGTGGGGAAGCTGTCTGCTCCAGAATGAACTCAGACTTCTCCACTGGGAAGGAACACTTGCTCTGTGTTTGGGCCTGCTGTCCTCAAGGTTTGACGGACATACGGATGTGGAGGGGCATTGCTGGTCAGGCAGATACCTGGGTCCTGTCCCCAGCGGTTCTCATGCAGTGTGTCTGCAACAGGGCTCGATGGCCCTCGTGTCTAACCAGCCCCTGAATTCCGGCCAAACTGGTGGCCGGTGCGGGAGACACGTCAGCTTCCACAGGACCAGGCACCAGACCTGTGCTTTCGTGCCACATTGTGCCATTTATCCATTTGTCCACACACACGCACATTCACTCAGCCCCTCACTTCCCCAGCAAGTCCTTATGGAATATGCCAGGAGTTGGTTTGGGCGCTCAGGTAAAAGAAAGAGGTGTATGTTCTCTTACGGATCTCACCGTGTAGTCCTCATGGTGAGCCCACACCGTGGCCCTTCACCCACTGCGAAAATGGAGAAATCGGGGACATGGGAATTTGGACAAGTTTTCAATCCCATGAGCGCACAGTGGTGATAGTGCCAAGAGTCTTGTTTGCTGCCATGTATTCAGTGCCCGCCCTGGTGCAAGGCTGACTTCCTGTTCCTCACTTAACCCAGTCCTCACAAAGGCCCGGGGGTGGGCCTTACTCCTCCCTTGTTGGTGATGGAACTGCTACCAGATCACGGTCTGTAAAGCAGTAGCACTGACATCTGAACTCAAAGCCCCAAACCTCATACTCCTTCCACTGTGTCCACATCTACCCCCTTGTTCATGTTTATTGAGCACTTGCTACATGTCTGGGACCCTGCCAAGCACGGGGGACGCATTGATGAACGTGACAGGCACAGTCTGCCCCCCTGGAGCTACCCGCTGGTGTCTGCGTGCATGTGTGTGGCATCAGGGAGTGACCCGTGGGTGAGGATTGATGTGGAGAAGGTCCTGGGGTGGGGGAAGTGGGGGAGGTGTTTGTCTGAAGAGGTGGGGTCTCAAGGGGTGGAAGCCAGACAGTCATGGGGTGACTGTCCAACTCCCTTCCCACGTCTCCCCATATCATGACCGTTAAGTGAACATGTATTAAGTTGAGCACAGATGGTGAGCTGTGGTTCAACAGCAGATGACAAGAGAAACTGAAACAGAGAAGTTTATTACTTACAGGTCATGGAGGAAGTATAACACACGTCTCAAGGGGCTGTGTGGGGAGGTCAAGGCAGAGTGCAGACAGAGGAAAGATGTGGGTACATGCTTTTACTGGGGAGTGTTGGGTGGAGTGCTCTGGGCTTCCCAGGCTAGGGCTGGATTGGCCAATTCAAACCAAGAGAGTGGGGTTTTGGTGAGCCCCATAGCAGCCTCAACCAAGGAGAGTATAAGGCATATAGGCTCTGGAGTCAGGAGATACTCACTCATAAGAGTGCTTGTGTGAGTCACCAGGAGCCTGCTTTTGCTTGTGACTTGAGGGCACATGCTCAAAGGAGGGGTGGGTGTCAGGTTCAGTCTCCCACAGGCCACTTGGCCACACAGAAAGGATGCCAAGGCAACAATTCCCTGGAGTCACTTAGCTAAGCTCTGGACAACACCTTTCCCGAAGTGTGCCCTGGGGAATGTAGGGTCCAGGGAATGTTGATTAGATATTTGGAGAAAACAGGATCCTGTGTTCAAGTAACTTGGGAAAATGTTGTATTTGAATTTTTTTTTCAACACATAGAACAGTGCTGGGCACATGGTAGGTGTGGAGTTGAGATTTTGATCACCGAATAAATCATTAAACAAGTTTTTGTTTCTTTGTTTCCCTTCAGGAGCCTTTTAATTGCAGAGGTGGGGGTGGAGGGTAAGTTATAACAAGCAGTATTTCCTGAACTTGTTTGATCATGAAACCTTCCGCTAATAGAGGTCTTGGGGACTGGTGTGCTCCAAGCCATCCTTAGAGGAGTGAATGTCGTGTGTGTGTATCTGTGTGCGTGTACACACACGTGTGTGTGTGTCCCTGTGTGTCTTTGTAGTCCCACATGTCTGTGTCCTTGTGTGTATGTATCATTGTAGGTGCCTGTGTCTGTGTATGTATCTGTGTCTCTGTGTATCATACACCTACTCATCTTTTCTCTTCCACTGACTTCCCAAAGAAATTATGGGTGGGGAGGGGATTGTTTCTGGCCCCATCTATGTTGCCTTCTCTCCTGCATTGAGAGACAAAAAAAGTCTATTCCACAACCCCCCCCACCTCGTCACTTGGCTAGATCCTTCAGCACCACGGACAGAGCCTCGCCGTTGGGTCTAGGGTGTTGGAAACCCGCTTAATCCACAGACATCATCTGAGGCTTCCTAACCATCTCATGAAGTGGTATTGTCCCCATTTTACAGATAAGAAAAGAGGCTCAGGGGAGGCTTTCCCCAGGCTATCCTAGCTAGTAAGTAGCAGAGCTTAAAAGTCCAAATCTAATTCCCGTCCTCACAGTGGTCTCTACTCCATGCAATGCTTATGAAATGGATGTGGACCCCAGCTAGCAGAGCAAAAACACTATCTCGATATGGCTGCTGGGGGCTGTGCCAAGGGAACTTGTGTCAGGAATTGATACGTGATCACAAATAAGATCTTAAAAAAAAAAAAAAAGATACTTGGAGGAAAAACACCAACTCTCTTTTATCTCAATTCCCAGGTTCCTTATCCCTCTTTCTACATTATCCTTTAAGAGACTCCGTGAATAAAGTCTTAAATAAATACTTAAAAAATAATTTATCAATGGGAGCACATCATGCATATCATCCTGCCACTTGTTATGGATGTATGTATGGACGTATGTATATATGATGTTTCTATGTATCTGTGTACCTACGCATCTATGTATATCTATGTATGTATCTATGTTTCTATCATCTATGTGTGTATTCTTGCACCTGTATGTCTATGTGTCTATGTATGTGTCCGTTGTCTACCTACCTGCCTACCTACTTGTGTATCCAAGATTGTTCCAGAGAAGCCCATATACATTATCTTATTCCTTTTAATATTTTAAAAAACACTTTATCATGGATGTAGCATTTTATTACCCAGTCTCAGTCAGATGCACACTGAGATGCTTTCTCATCTTCTGCTATGAAAAAATACTCCACCAAAATTCACTCTTCCTCTCCTGGCATGAGGGGGAATGTGCATTTGAATTCTGACAGATACAACCTCTCCCCAGAGGTTAGACTGATTGTGTCCCCAACAGTGCATGAAGTGACCCTTTTTGCCTGCTCTCCCCAGTGAGGAGACACACAGGTGAGGGTTTCGAGATGGCTGTTATCTAAGAGACTCTCGGGAGATACAATTTAATGTGAATCTACTGTGTGTCTGGGGCTCCATAGGTCTCATTTTGCCTAATATTCACACTAACACCAGGAATCAGGAACTATTTCCTCCATTTGGCAGAGGGAGAAGCAGCCTCAGAGAGGTGAGGCAACACACCCAAAAATATACAAGGAGACACAGTAATACTGGGTTCCAGTCATTAGGTTCTGCCACACGCTGCAGAGACATGGCTACATTTTGTTAAGTGAGGCCACTCACTCAAGATCTGGTGATGTTCTGATACACTATCATTCCCAATGGGATGGAAATACTGCCCAGAATGCCATCTAGTTTGGCAGCTTCCTTCATCCTCCCCCCCTGCCCCTCATCCTGGACCTCAGAGGTTCCTGTCTGTCCTTAGCTGCATTCACTGCTGTGGATAAATCCAGAAAAATTCGGCAGTAGCCTTCTACGATGCAGAAATGCTCCATGCAACCAGGCAAGGTGGATGTTCCCATTCTGCAGCCTCCTAGGGTCCTCTAGGAAAATGCTGGTCTCTGCTGCCACTGTGTGGATTCTTGAGAGTAGCACAGTGTTTGTGAAATCATGAAAAGATGGCTCCAGGGTGAAGAGCAGTAGGGGATATTATATGCCATATCATTTAAATGCGTGGGTCTGGGTTCGTGAGTTCGAGCCCCGCATCGGGCTCTGTGCTGACAGATCAGAGCCTGGATCCTGCTTCAGATTCTGTGTCTCCCTCTCTCTCTGCTCCTCCCCTGCTCACACACACACTCTCTCTCCTAAAAATAAATACACATTAAAAACATTTAAAAAATTAGCTTTCTAGGGGCTCCTGGGTGGCTCAGTCAGTTGAGCATCTGACTTCGGCTCAGGTCATCATCTCGCGGTCTATGAGTTCAAGCCCCGTGTTGGGTTCTGTGCTGACAGCTCAGAGCCTGGAGCCTGCTCTGGATTCTGTGTCTCCCTCTCTCTCTGCCCCTCCCCTGCTCATGCTCTATCTCTCTATGTCAAAAATAAAAATAAAACATTAAAAAAATGAAAAAAAATTAGCTTTCTAGATTTTTGTCTCTCCTCTCCCCCTTCAATTTTTGATCATGGTCCCCAGTGATCTGTGGCAAAAAGATGAAGAAAAACCATCTGAGTGACACAGGTATTTCCAGACTATAGAAGGACCTGAGTTGGTTTTCACTAAGAATTTAAAAACTCTGCAACCAGACTCTCTTAAAAAAAAAAAAGGCATTTTAGGGCAGTTCTGGGTTCACAGAATGCTAAGTGGTAGGTACACAGATTTCCCACATACCGCCTGACCCACCTGTGCACAGCCTCCCTCCCTATCCACATCCTCCCCCAGAGTAGTGCATTTGTTAATTGATGAACCTGTACCAACACATCATTATCATACAAAGCCTACAAGTTACATTAGGGTTTATTCTCTGTGTTGTATATTCTATGGATTGGGACACGTGTATATTGTATCATACAATGTCACTGTCCTGACCTGTTCATCCCTCCCGCCTCCCCCCACCCTCTGGCAAGCCCTGATCTTTTTATTGCCTCCGTGGTTTTGTCTTTTCTGGAATGTCACATGGTTGGAATCCTACAGCACGCACTCTTTTCAGATTGGCTTCTTTCATTTAGTAATGTGCATTTAAGGCTCCTCTGTGTCATGGCTTGATAGCTCATTTCTTTTCAGTGCTGAATGATGTTTCATTATCTGGCCGGACCACAGGGTATTTATCCATTTGCCTCCTGAAGGGCATCTTGACTGCTTCCGGGTTTGGGGCAGCTACCCTCTTGGGTGCCCAGTACACAAATGTCCTGAAGCGGTGGTACCCTCAGCACTGCATACTGATATGGGATTGCCTGCAAATTGATCCAGTCCACTGGGGTAGAGGCAAAGCCACTGAGGATGCTTCTAAGGGAGGTGTTCCGGCTTAATATAGAGCGGTGGTCTTCAGGCGAGGGCGACTGTGTCCCCGGGTGACATCTGGCCGTGATTGGAGTCAGTTTCAGTGGTCACGACTGGAGGCAGGCGGGTGCTCCCCCTTAGCCGGGGGGAAGCCAGGGATACTGCTCAATATCCCCTCTTGCACAGCCCCTCCCCCACAACAAGGCTGACTTGAAAACCTCACTACTGGGAGGTGTGAGCACATCTTTCTGCAATTTTAGCTTTAGAAATTAAAGTGCTCCACTGCCATCTAGTGCACATCCGGGGACATTCAAGGGAATTGTGGAGCCATGGAAAGGCAGGCTAGGGATCCTGACCTGAAGCCCCTATCTGTGCTACACCCAGAAACAATTCCACGGGTGGCCAGTTCCAGGTTTAGTTAATTCAGCAGCACAGGGAGGTTGTGGGGAATAACTGTGGGGTACAAACGGGCATGAGGGACTTTTTGGGAAGATGAACTGTTCCGTACATCTTGGTGAAGGCTATCCAGTGTTTGTCAAAGCTCAGAACAGCACACTAAATGGAGAAAAGCATATCCCAAAGCCAGCTTTAAAAAATACAAACAGAAGAAGACACATGGCCTTCTCAGGCTCCAAAGTCAAAAACGGCTGGCCCACTCTTGCCAACATGCCACTACTGTCTGATTCTTTGTAGGATGTTTGATTGGACATTTGCAGCTTGTACTGGTCTCCTCGCTACAATGTTAGAGAGAGTAGAGACCTTGCTGGCCTTGCGTGCTGCTGAACGGTCAGCCCTGGCCCAGCGGCCAGCACATAGGGGCTGGGCATTTCCTCTTCTTTTGGAACTTGGAATTAAATGAGAAATCACGAATCAGATATAGATCATGATGTCGCTTCCAGTGCTCAAAACGCCACTGGTCGGATGGCCTGTACTTGCAGATTCCTAACACTTTGCCTTAGAGTCCTCCAGCCCGTGGAGGCTTGCTAAGGACAGGCTGCTTGGAAGGAGTGCCCAGATGGGCTAAGCCACACAAGTCCAGTGTCTTCCTTCTGGCCTTACCAACTAAATAACTTCTTCTCTACCCTTGGAGATGGCTGGGGGAAACAAGACAGAAGCTGTCCTTTCCAAAACACAGAAGTGAGTTGAGAGTGGCTTCCCTCTAGAGCATAGAGCAGAGCATTGGACAGACTATAAGGTGGCCCCATGCTCCCTTCATCCCGATGTTCATGTCCTTGTGGGGTCTCCTTCCCTTGAGTGTGAGCAGGACTTGTGACTTATAGCCAAATAGAATAGGGCAAAGTTGATGGGACCTTGCTTCTGTGGCGACATGAATTTATAAGTCTGTTTTGCAGAGGGACTCTCTCTCTTCCTAGCTTTGAAGAAGCAACCTGCCATATAGAGGGGGCAATATGGCAAGTAGCTGGGAATGCCCTCTGACAACCAGCAAGAAAAAAAACTTAAGTCCTCCGTCCAACAGCCTGAAAACATATGAACACTTCTGGGAACCACTTGAATTTGGGAGAGGTTCCTTCCCCAGTTGAGTCCCAGATTAGACCACAGACCCACTGGACACATTCATTGTGGCTTCGTGAGACCCTGAGGCAGGGGATCCAGCTAAGCCACTCCTGGACTCTTAACCCATAGAAACTGTGTAGATAATGTGTTTTAAGCTGTTAAGTTT
Organism: Panthera uncia; assembly: GCF_023721935.1. NCBI lineage: Eukaryota > Metazoa > Chordata > Mammalia > Carnivora > Felidae > Panthera > Panthera uncia. The sequence goes on from NW_026057588.1 coordinate 3,744,445, forward strand.
GTGAACAATATTGTGAACTGCCATAGATAACACAGGTAGGTACTTAATATTTGTGGAATGAATGTTCTAGCTGCTGGTGAGCTTTTCCAAAATTCTTCTTCTCAAACTGACCCTAAGAGGCAGGTACTATTTTCCTTATTTTACAGATAAGGGAACAAAGGCTGATGGAGGGTGACATTTGTCTAGTGTCATTTAGCAGAGTCAGGATTTCAACACGGATCTGAATAAAAAAGTTGTTGCCTTCACTCTTTGATCTCCCTTTTTGGTGGGAATTTTCCAAAGTGGGACATATCTATTGTCAGGAGAGACAGGGACAAGCAGTGCTCAAGAAACTCCATTAAACACAGAAGGCGGGCATTAGGTATTTTTAGCTATAAATAACATGATAGTCTTTAAAAAGACTGAAAGAGTAATGCTTTATTAGCTTTAACACACGCATTAGTGGTACTGCCTCACTGGGTCTGTAGGTCAGATAGTCATGTGTCCCATGTGATGTTCTGAAGACTCCAGTTTAGAAGGTGTCTCTGTGACACCCCTCCCCCATTCGTATCCCACAAACCCTGTCCCACTGGCCCAATATACAGCATGATGTACTGTGAACACTCCCAGAATGTGTTTAAAAAGTATTCCTGGGGCAGCTAGGTGGCTCAGTTGGTTGAGCGTCCAACTCTTGATTTTGGCTCAGGTCATGATCCCAGGGTCATGAGACGGAGCCGCTTGGAATTCTCTCTCTGCTCCTTGCTCTCTGCCCCTCTCCCCTCGCATGGACTCTTTCTCTCTCAAAATGAATAAATAAACATTAAAAAAAGTATTCCTGCAAAGACACCACAGATTGAAGATAATGCTAACTGCATAAACCCAAGGAAACCACAGGGCTGACATTTCTCCTATGCCTGGCAAAAACTTTTCGTCAGCCATATTACAGGGGTGAGAGGAGGCAGGCCAATCACCATCTGATTTGAGCTGACAGGGAACAAGCCTAAAACATTTCCAGGTTTGAAAAATCATCCTTGGATTTGAAGACCAAATGGGTTGTAGATTGTGCTTAGGATAGAGCCTGGCACACAATAAGGACTATGTGTGTTAGGTATCATCATCATAGACTAGATAAATATGAGGAATAATAAAAAGAAGTACATATTGGTGAGAACCCCAAGAATTTCCCACTTTCCTAGGAAGAGACTGATTGTTCTGTAGCCATGGTAACAAGTAGCTACCCAACCAGGTGTAAACCCGTTAAATGGATCCAAGACAACTTGCCTCGGTGAACATGCTTTGACAAGCCAACCAAGACCCCCCCTTAGCTTCTGAAATCCAGCCAATCAGGAAGGATTCACTCTGGTAAACACACCTGTGAATGCTACATGTCAACTCACCCCAAAGGTCCACCAATCCCTGAACCCCATGCTCCCCCACATCCCTGCCTACATGAGATCAGCAGTCTGCTCTTCTCAGAGAGATGGTGGTAGACCAGTTCTTCACTACACTAAGCAATGCGCTCGGCTTTGTGTTTAAGTTTAGATATTGATAGTCACACCTTCTTTGACTTTTGGATTGTGCTTCAATATTTTATTTTAACTCCAGCAGAATTGTATCACTAACATTTGGGGGCCACTTTGGGGACCTGTTTCCCCACTCTTCTCCTGGATCATATCTCCACTGCACAAGGCCACATGGTACTTGTTCCCCAAATGCTCTCAATGTTTGATTTTCTCCATATGCTCTGAGTAGGACAGACATTTCATAGATACAGAAATCCTAGGACTTGAAGGTCACAGGCTATGTCAGAGGCAAATCCAACAGCCAAGATATATTGGACACACAAGAATAACTACCAGTGAGGGCTTTGTGAGAAACAGAAATCATATTCCATCTCCGAGAGGGAAGTCCTGGGCACAGCTTTCAATGTTCCTCCATCAGAATGCGTGTGGGTGGGGAGGGTTTTCGCATCTTCAGTTTTTCCACCAATACCGGTCATCTTCATCAAAAGAATACCAACCATCCCCAATTACAATGTGTGGCTTGAGTAGCTGCACCTCCTTCAGTAGCTTCCTTATTTGAGGAGGATATTGCCATTTCCACAGCCTGGTGAGGCAGAAGGGGGACATGTTACTCTGGGAATTTGCTTTTTTTTTTTTTAAGTTTATTTTCAGAGAGACAGAGACAGTATGAATGGGGGAAAGGGCTGAGAGAGATGGGGAGAATCCCAAGAACCCACAGCTGGCAGCGCAGACCCTGACATGGGGCTCAAACTCATGAACCCTCAGATCGTGACCTGAAGTGAAACCAAGAGTCAGTCACTTAACTGACTGAGCCATTCAGGCACTCCAGGTAATTTGTTTCTGACCCTTCTTTCTTTAAAGTTCCCAGAAACCCCACTAAGGATTTGAAACCTCTTTTTGTACTCTTGAGGAGAAACAGAAGGTTCCCCATAGAACAAGAGTAAATCCCTACGTGGAAAGGCACTCTTCAATGTGTTAGATGCTACACTGAGCTTTTAGAGGCATCTGCCCTTTGCCATGATCCTAAGAGTCAGGCATGATTATTCATCCATCCACAAACTCCTTGAGAACCTATTATGAGCCAGGTCCTATTATAGGGCTTGGGGACATAGTAATGAACAAAGCAAAGTCCCCACCCTTGTGAAGCTTGTATCTTCTAGGACAGGAGAGAGAAATAGGTGTTCAAATAGATACAGAGCAGCTTCCCCATTTTGCAGATAGGGAAACAGGTTCCTGAAATGTCCACTAGGAAAATCTAGGTCTGGCTCTTTTATGCTAAGTCCCAAGGTCACAAGCTGAGCTTGTCCAAGCCTACACTACTACTACTTATTTTTTTCCTTAAGTTTATTTATTTGTTTAATTTTGATTGGAGCATTGAGTCCATTGACGTTTAGAGTGAGTACTGAAAGATATGAATTTATTGCCATTATGTTGCCGTAGAGTTGGAGTTTCTGGTGGTGTAGAGTTGGAGTTTCTGGTGGTGTTTTCTGATCCTTTCTAGTCTTTGTTGCTTTTGGTCTTTTACTCTTTCCCTCTTTCTCACTCTCTCTCTCTCTCTTTCATCTTTTTTCCCTTCAGAGAGTCCCCCTTAAAATTTCTTGCAAGGCTGGTTTAGTGCTCATCAACTCCTTTAATTTGTGTTTGTCTGGGAAACTCTATCTCTCCTTCTATTTTGAATGACAGCCTTTCTGGATAAAGAATTCTTGGCTGCATATTTTTCTGATTCAGCACGTTGAATATATCCTGCCACTCCTTTCTGACCTGCCAAGTTTCTGTGGATAGGTCTGCTGCAAGCCTGATCTGTCTTCCTTGTAGGTTAAGGACTTTTTTTCCCTTGCTGCTTTCACGATTCTTTCCTTGACTGAGTATTTTGTGAATTTGACTATGATATGCCTTGTGGATGGTTGGTTTTTGTTCAGTCTAATGGGAGTCCTCTGTGCTTCCTGGATTTTGATGTCTGTGTCTTTCCCCAGGTTAGGAAAGTTTTCTGCTATGATTTGCTCACATAACCCTTCTACCCGTATTTCTCTCTTCCTCTTCTGGGACCCTATGATTCTGATGTTGTTCCTTTTTAATGAGTAACTGATTTATCTAATTCTTAAATTGTGCTCTTTTGCCTTAATCTCCATCTTTCTTTCTGCTCCCTTATTCTTCCTAAGTTTGTCCTCTGTTGCTGATTTTCTGTTCTGCCTCATCCATCCTGGCCGCTGTGACACCCATTCAAGATTGCAGCTCAGTTATAGCATTTTTTATTTCATCCTGACCTCATTCTGCAGGTTTTAGCTCTGCAGAAAGGGATTTTAATATGTTTTCAACCCAGCTAGTATTCTTACTATTGTGATTCTAAATTCTGGTTCAGACATCTTGCTTGTATCTGTGTTAAACTCCTGGCTGTCATTTCTTCCTGTTCTTTCTTTTGGTGAATTCCTTCATTTCATCATTTTGAAGAAAGAAAAGGAATTAATAAGGTAAAAAAATTAAAAACAACACACAAAAAAATCAAATAAAGGATGCTTAGATCCTAGGTGTGTTCTGGTCTGGTTGTTGAAAGGAGCTTGATAGATTAGAGAAAAAAGGGAAAGATAAGAAAAAAAAGAAAATATTTGAAAATTTGAAAAAATGTATACAATGGGGAGTGCCTGGGTGGCTCAGTTAAGCATCCGACTTCGGCTCAGGTCATGATCTCACGGTTTGTATGTTCGAGCCCCGCATCAGGCTCTGTGCTGACAGCTCGGAGTCTGGAGCCTGCTTCAGATTCTGTGACTCCCTCTCTCTCTCTCTCTGCCCCTCCCCTGCTCATGCTCTGTCTCTGTCTATCAAAAATAAATGTGAAAAAAAATTAAAAAAAAATGTATACAATGAAAGAGAATAAAATAAAATGATGGAAGTAAAAAAACAATTTGAAAATTTTACAAAAAAGTAAAAATATAGTAGAAAAAAGTTAAAGAAAAACTATTTTTAATAGAAATGGAAAATAAAAATAAATTTTTTCTCTTTCTGTATTGAAGAATAAGAAAAGAAAAAAAAATTGAATAGATGGACCAGCAAGCAGACTGAAATACGATTGAAATTACATCGGTTTCCCCTTGACGTTGAACTATGAAGCACTTTGTAGTCCATAAACTAAGCAGGTGGAGAGACTCGTGTTGTTCCTGAAGAGCGTGGTTGGCAGTTGGGTGGGGCTTAGTGTAACAGCCCAGTTCTCCACTAGATGGCGCTGCTTAGCTTACTGGGGTGGATGTTGCGGCGCACCTAGGCGTGTGTGCGCATGCGCGGGAGGGGCGAAAATGGCGTCACCCAGGTAGCGGGTCTCTGGTATGGAAGTTCTGTTCTCTCTGGCCAGTGATCGCGCACTCATCCTCTGTGTCCGGCTTCCGTCCACCCCCCGCTTCCACACTGTCTGTGAGCAAGCTGTCAGGTTGCCAGGCGGCTCCTCCCTCCTGAATTTTATCTCAGATGCGGCTGTTTCCGGCTGTCACTTCTGAGGGACTGCAGCTTTGTTCCGCTCAGACCTGCGGGAGGGTCTCACCGAGCAATGGCTGGTGCCTGCCGCCCCCAGGAACCTTCTCGAGACCGTGCTGCTGCCGACGCCCAGAGACCGCGGCCGGGTGCCAGCCCGCCCCAGAAAAAGTTCACGCAGGCGTGTAGCAGCAGCATTTTGGGGATTCTGGAAAATCACAACTCACATCTGGCGCCAGGCTTCACCCCCAAGGGCCCTGTTCCAGCACCAGAGAATGTGGTGGTTCTGCAGGATCCGCTGGGACCTTTGCCCGTGGGGATTCCTCCCAGAAGGGGAACAGCCTCCCGTGTGGCCTGAGGACCTCGCTCTCTGCTCCAGGGTATTCGCCCCTCCCATCAGAGCTCCACCAGGTATGCAGCTGCGGAGTTTTGGACTCTGCGCTCCCCCTGTTTACAGAGTTTAATGGAATTTAAACCCTCTCCTTCTCCTTTCTCCCTTTTTTGTTCAGCCCCTTACGCATACTTTCTTTTCTCTCCAGCCACTTTCGGGCGTTGGGGGTGGGGGGATGCTTCCTGTACTCTCCCCCCGACTCCGTCCTCTCTCCGCAAGCACAAACAGCTCCCTTCCCTCTGTGACTTTCTCCCCCAGTTCAGCTCTCCCCACCGCGTACCTGTTGAATTCTGTGGTTCAGGCTGTGCAGATTGTTGTGTTAATCCTCAGATCAGTTTTCTAGGTGTGCAGGATGGTTGATCTGGCTGTATTTCAGGGTTGCACAAAAACCTTCCATCCTGTTCCGCCATCTTGGCCCCCTCCAAGGCCACCCTGCTTTTTGAGTAACTGATACAAGTATGCTCTTTTCCAACCCAGTCTTCCGCCTTTTCTGCTCATTTGCTGAAAAGATCCCTGTAACAGTTCCTGGCCACGTGGAGATTTCCAAATCCACTCAGCCAAGCCTCTCAATCTTCCCCCTCAGATCCCACACGATAAGCCTTGTGTTCTTTCTGGTTACACCCATATGCCAACACGTGACCCCTGCATAAACCCAGCCGCTGCAATCTGGGCCATTACAGGAACCGACAGGGTCTCAGTTGGGCAGTTTTCTACCGATACAAATACAGGACAACCAGCCTCAATGGGTTGTCCATCTTAACTGTTTTTAAGTGTACATTTCAGTGGCATTAAACTGGACCCACACTGTTGTGCAGCCATCTCCACGTGTAGCCTCGTAACTTTTCATCTTCCCCAGCTACAACCTCATGCCCGTTAAACACCAACTTCCCATCCATCTCCCCCAGCCTCTGGCAGCAGCCCCTACTTTTTGTCTCTATGGATTTGACTCCTCTCGGGACCTCACTTAAGTAGAGTCACGCAGTGTTAGTCTTTTTGCATCGGACTTATTTCATTCAGCATAATGTCCTTAAGGTTCGTCCATGTGGTAATGTGTGTCACAATTTCCTTATACTTTAATGCTGAATTTTATTCCATTGTGTGGCTATACCACAGTTCATTTGCTCATTCACCTGTCAACGGATGCCTGGGTTGCTTCTGCCCTTTGACTGTTGTGAATAATGCTGCTATAAATGCGGGTGTACAAATAATTCTTCTAGATCCTGGTTTCAATTCTTTTGGATATGTACCCAGAGCTATAATTGTTGGCTCATCTAGCAATTATATTGTTAGTTTTTTAAGGATAAACATCTTATTTATATGTTGTTTCTCCACTGTTTCTAAACCCATCCAAAAGTAAGCCCTGTGAAATCAGGCACCTTGCCTCTATGTCTGTGTCCCTGTATCCCCAGCACAGTGCCTGGAACACAGTGGGCACTTAGTGGTTGAATAAATATCTGGTTTCTGAGCCACAATCTCAACTTCTGGGGTAAAGTGTTTGTCCACCAACTAGCATGCCTGTAGTACAAGGAGGTTTGTATCTCAGAAGACAATGCCAGGGACTTACCCAATTATTTGTAGATTAGATGTGGGTTGTGCAAAGGCTGGACATAACTTCATCATTCCTGCAGGGCTGAAATTGTTCCGCATCAGATTTAGGCTGGTCAGGCGCTGGCTGCAGAGGAGGGCCGAAGCGAGTGCCTCACAGCAGTCTGAAGTCAGTCCACATGCCTCCAACCTGCAAAGCCAACATGCCAAGAAATGCCTCCAAAGATTAGTGACTGATCCTTCAACCCATCTGACTTTCACGTCAATGTTTAAAACTGAGTTGTGGGCACTACCTGTAGAAGTTTCTGGTTCAGCAGTTCTGGGCAGGAACCTGAACATTTGCTTAGTTTTTTTTTTTTAATTTTAATTTTTTATTTTAAGGAGAGAGAGCAGGGGAGAGGGGCGGATGGATGGAGAGGGAGAGGGAGAGGGAGAGGGAGAGGGAGAGGGAGAGGGAGAGGGGGAGAGAGAGAGAGAGAGAGAGAGAGAGAGAGAGACAGAATATGAATGAATGGATCTCAAGCAGGCTTCATGGAGCCCAAAGTGGGACTTGATCCCACAACCCTGGGATCATGACCTGAGCCAAAATCAAGAGTCAGATGCTCAACCAACTGAGCCACCCAAGGCCCCCAACCTGTCCCAATGTTTGCATTTCTAATGAGTTCCCAGGTGATGATGCTGCCATTGCTGCTGGTTCTGGTGGTAAGAATCCCTGAGTGACTTAATTATAGTTGTGGAAAGAATGAAAGATAAAGGTTGAGAGCATCTGTCACCAGGGAACCAAACAAGACATGTGGAGAAAGACTTGCTGAGGAACTGACATTTCATGTGAGACTCAAGAGACAAGAAGTAAGCCCAGTGAATGGGGGCAGGAAGCAGCAACAGAGCTTAGGACACTGCACAGCTCTTGTGGAAGGAAGGGGTGGGACATGTCTGAGACATGGAGAGTCGACCAGATGGCCAGAGGGGAGCCAGAGGCAGTGGCGTGAGAGGAGGCTGGACATTTTAGGTCATATTAAGGATTTAGGATTTTATCCTAAGAGCAGTGGAGAGCCAAATGGCATTGTTGGATGTAAATATGGTATGGTGACCATGTTCTCACATGTTGGAGATGCATATTGAGGTATTTAGAGGTACAATGACAAACCCTGTAACTCACCAGAGCAAAATATTGATGATTGTTTAAATTGGATGGTGAGCATACAGTTTTTCATGTCCCAATCATTCTAGGTTTGGCGTGTTTGGGAATTTTTTGTGATAGAGTAAAAAGTCTGTGGCATGGAGCTCAAGTAGTTTTAGCTGCCTGTAGTTAGATGGTGAGGTGGGATTGAATAAGGCTTATTATTGGTTTTGCTTCTGAAATTATATCTAAGCATTTATGAAAACAAAATCTCTAGTGGGGTGTCTGTGGAAGGAGACAAGGGGAGGTAATTCTGTGATAGTATAAGGCACTTCGTAGATGCTTCTTGGATTCCCAGTGTGAGCAAAGTTAGCCTCTGATAGAGGTAGGGATTCCTCCTTTACTGTTTAGAAAGAAGGGAATGTGGATGCAGATATTAGCTGCTTTCATGGTGGAGAGTCTAGGGCTTTCCTATGAAGTAGCTTTATGTTGATTTGAAGGGGGTGATGTCATGTCTTAAGCACCGGGAAGAACAAAGCAAATTCAAGTGGAATCAAGAGAGAACACCGTCTTTGTTCAAGCAACTTCAGGCTCAGGTCCCCATTTCTCTTCACCCAGCCCTCAAACAGGTGGCCCCAGGAGCTCACCCAAGCCTCCTCAGAGAAGCCTTCTTGTGCTTTAGTCCCTCGCACAGCTCTACGATGCCATGATCACCCAGGGCGTTGGCGGCAAGATCCAGGCTCTTCAGGTATTTGCTCCTTGAGATAACCTGGGACAGATTCTTGCAGCAGGTGGCAGTGAGATGACACTTAACCAGTCTGCAAGAAGACAGTCCGTGTAATTTGAGGAGAGAGTGCTTCAAGGGGATGATGCCCAGAAACATCAGTGGGGCGTTTCCTTTACTCTTTCCTAACTGGTAACCTTTCTGTTCATCCCTGGTAATGTTTTAGACTGTGCAAAATCCACTAGTTCATGTGCAGAGGGAGATAGTGGCAGGTGGGGAAAGTATGTGATGTGGCTGGAGGTATCTTTGGAAAAAAAGAAACAAGCACATCAGAGCTTGCTTCCCACCTGGAGATGGGTAAGGATTCTCCCTGGTGGATGAGAAGAAAGAGACAGAAAAAAAAAAAAAAAAACAACCTACAAGAGGGAAGTTGGTAGAGTCCGTGACAAAGGACAGAGCCCTGAGGGAGCGAGAAAAGATGACAGAGGACAGAAGCTACTGAAATGCGAGTTAGGTTTGGGGTCTGAAAGGAGAGGCGTCTTGTGCTTCTGTTCCCAGTAGGAATGATGAAGGTGGGAGTCGAGAGAGCCCCTGTAGTAAGGACCGGCTGACTCATCTGAGTAGAAATGATGGGAACAGCTTCACTGTCTCCTATTTTCATTTTAAAATGAACGATCCCGTCGGGGATGAGAGAGTCCTTCTTCATGAGGCATTCACACCAAGAATGAGCAAGAACACGGTTGTTAGGGCCCACACCTGCAGATCAGGTGGGAATGACCAGGTCTTGGATGTCAGCATGGATAAATGATGAGGTGAGGACCAGATAACCCCCCAGCACATAAATGTAATCCCAAAGAGATGTCATCTCCAATTGATTAAGCTTTAGTTTCTACTCCATACAAAAGTAGGGCTTGATATGCCAATTTCATGAAAACAAACATAAAAATTAATGCTTGGGGTGGGGGGACTCTGATTTGTGGGCTATGATCTCTATCCAATTCCTCTCTATTATGTATTATTGGAGAGGAAGAGGTCTTAAAATGGTCTTACTTTTTGGTTCATTAATTCTATTTTTGTAATTGAAGAGAAGGTGCTACCAATTACATAAAGATTTGCAAGGTACATATGACTAAAACATTGGCCATAAGCTCAGTGTCTAGCTTTAGGGGATTTTTTTAAAGGTATCATGCCTCCTTAAATGGAATACTTAGTTACTACTATGGTCTGCAGATCCTTGGGGGACAGAATGTGAGACCAAAGGCAAGATTTTGGCTCCTTGGGAGTTCTGGTTTCCCCTGGGAATGATTGGTAGGGGAGCTACATGAGACTTCACATGCAAAATATATAGAGCCCTGTGCCTGCCACGTGGGCAAGAAAGCCTCCAGTGGTAACTGCTGAGATCCTTTCTTTGTAACACTAAATGCTATTTATGCATCTGGGAGGAATTTGCCAAAGGAGTAACAGCGCTTACTGCTTGGTTATGAATTGGGGATTTATTTCCTCTCATTGAGACCTTTTAACTTTCCTGTAGTCTGTTTAAGGATGGAATACTCTTATTAAATAGAAACGTTCCAGTAAAAGGGAGTGAAAAGGTATCGAGAGAGAGAGAGAGAGAGAGAGCCCCTCCGTTTTCGCCCTACATACAGAAAGAACAGCAGAAGAGTAACTTAGGACAAAAAGAAGTCCTCTGAGAAGTGAACAGGTTTTAGAAACCAAGGGCGACCTAAGCTGCAAAGATCCTGTCTTGGGGCTTCTGTTTGGACTCATCTCTCCATCCTTCCCACACTCACTGTAGTGTACCCCAGAACACATAAGCATCTGGTTGACCCCAGAACTGATTTTTGGTATCAGTCTTCCTGCTCACATCTCTTGACTTTCTAGGAACCCCAGGCCCCAATATGGTAGAGTTGGCCCCCAACAACCATTGAAACTTACTCCAGGTCCTGGAGGCGACAAGATGGCTCCATCATGACCTCACACAGAAGGTTCACCCCATCATCTTCCAAGGGGTTCATGCTGAGGCTCAGGTGTGTCAGATGTCCGTTGCCCATAAGTGCAAATGCAAGAAAGCCACAGCCAGCGACATCCAGGTTACATTCTTTTAGTCTGCAGGGAACACACAAGGGAGAGAGGAAGGCGTACTCAGGACTTGGGGTAACCTTGGGGAAGCAACTTCTGTTGGCCCAATTTATTCCTGCTTTGGGAGGGGGATATTTACGGGGGTACTTAAGAACCTTTCAGCTTGCTCTGGAAAACAGTATGGAGGTTCCTTGGAAAGTTAAAAATAGGACTACCCTACAACCCAGAAATTGTACCTCTGGGTATTTACCCAAAGGATACAAAAATATAGATTTGAAGGGGCACATACACCCCAATGTCTATGGAAGCTCTATCAACAATAGACAAAGTACAGAAAGGGCCCAAATGTCCATTGGCTAATGAATGGATAAAGAAGATGTGCTATATACATACAATGGAATATTACACAGCCACTAAAAGGATGAAATCTTGCCATTTGTAACAACGTGGATGGAACAACATATTATGCTAAGTGAAATAAGTCAGTCAGAGAAAGACAAATTCATATAATCTCACTCGTATGTGGAATTTAGGAAACAAAACAGATAAACATATGGGAAGGGGACAAAAGGGAAATAAACCACAAAAGACTAACGATAGCCAAGAAACTGAGGGTTGATGGAGGGGTATTGGTTGGGGGGATGGGCTAGATGGGTGTGATGGGGATTAAAGAGGGCACTTGTGATGAGCCCTGGGTGTTGTATGTAAGTGATGAATCACTGAATTCTATTGCTGAAAACAAAATTATGCTGCATGTTCAGGGACTAGAATTTAAGTAAAAGCTTGATGCCCGGTATGATGCACATTCTGGATGCCGTTCAAGATCCCCTGTTTTTAATTTTCCTTCACGCTCAATGTGTTAGTTTCCTATTGCTGTTATAACAAATCAGCACAGTCTTAGTGGCTTAAAACACACATTTATGATAATGTGGTTCTGGAGTTCAGAGTCTCACTGGAGCAAACTCAAGGTGTCCGCAGAGCTGTGTGCCTTCTGGAGGCTCGAGGGGATAATCTTTGCTCCTTGCCTTTTCTAACCTCTATAGGCTGCCCGTATTCTTTACTCCCAGTCTCCAGTCAGCAGTTACATCCTCTGGCCTTTGTTACCACATCTCTTCTCCTCTTCTCTCTTATAAAATCCCCTTTGAGGGGCACCTGGGTGGCTTAGTCAGTTGAGCATCTGACTTCAGCTTGGGTCATGATCTCGCGGTTCGTGGGTTCTAGCCCTGCGTCGGGCTCTGTGTTGACAGCTCAGAGCCTAGATCCTGCTTTGGATTCTGTGTCTCCCTCTCTGTCTGCCCACCCCCGCCCCTGACACTTGTGCTCTGTCTCTGTCTCTCAAAAATAAATAAACGTAAAAAAATTTTTTTTTAAAACCTCTTTGATAATATTAGGGCTGCACAGAGAATCCTAGACCATTCCCCATCTCGAGATCCTTAACTTAATTGCACCTGCAAAGTCCTTTTTGCCATGTGAGTTTATGTATTTACAGGGGTTAGGACACTGACATCTGGGGGGGGAGGGGCACTATTCTGTCTACTATACTCAATATCCCATCACTACTTAGAACTCACTCTAAGAGACATGAACATTAAAGTTATATTCTTTAACAGAATTTATGGCTACAGGTACACCATCAGCCTAGATCAGTTTTTTGCTTTTACAGAGTTATTGGTGAACTGATTGGTCAACAGGGTGAGATGGCATAAAACAAAATGACCCCAGCAAGGCAAACTGATGGTATGGAACAGGTGTAACAAAACCCTTTCGTTCTCACTCCCACACCAAAGATGGAGGCTAGAAGAGTAATTTGGCAACACGGGGTGGCAGTTTTTAAAGCAGTTACTGAGACATCTTCTTGTAACCCAGCTAGAGTACACAACATCGCCTGACTGTGTGCGGGTCCCTCCCTGGAGCCGAGGAACGCTGCCTCTGTGGCTCTCAACCCTGTGCCACCATTACCATCGTCTAAACATCTCCCTTATCCAGCTCTCCCTACCAGAATCTAAGCTCTGTGAACCTAGAGAACACATTTACCATCTCTGTGTCTCTAGCAACTAAGAGAGTTTATGAATGTGGCCGAGCCTCATTATTCTTGGATTCTGTGTTTGCAAATTTGCCCGCTCAAAGTTATTTGCTACCCTGAAAACCCCTAAGCACGGTGCTCACGGTCCTTCATGGACACGCGTGCACGTGCAGAGCAGAGAATGTTTTGAGCTGCCCAAGGCACCCGCTCCCAGCTGAGGCTGAACTCATTTCAAATTCATCATAAACAAGTATCCTTTTCACTCAGTGCCACGTTTTTTCGTGTTTTTGTGGCTTTTGTTGTTTAAAATGCAGTGGTAATGTCTAGTGCTGAAGTGCTACCCACTGTGTCCATGCACAAGAAGGCTGTGCTTATGAGTGGAGAAAATAGCTTCCTCCAGGCATGAGTTATGGCCCTGTTGGCCCTGAGCTCAATGCTAACGAGTCAACAATATGCATTAAATAAGGGGTCTTTAAACAGAAACGCACAAAGCAAGGTTAGGCACTGATCGACTGATAGAGGAAAACGTGACCAGAGGCACCCAGGAACCTAACCCCATGTTTCCCATGGGAGCAACGGTTCTGTGTTTATGGTGACTTTTCAGAACGTGACTGTGGTGACAGTAAGGAGAATTGCCTGCCTTTGGGTGAATGATGATTTCCCACTGAAAGAAAACAGAGGCAGAAATGGAATGTTCCACGGAAGGAGGAAATCGGGGTGCGGGACAGGACACAGCCCTTATAAGTTCCTTTCATCATGACAACAGTGTTCCCCTCTGCTTTGTGTTCGGCAGGTGATACATGCTGCTTGTAATAGGACAGTGCACCTCCCAGGGAAGGGAGTCGGACTCACATCAGCCTCTGTAGCCCACAGTTGGGGGATTTGATGGCTCGACACAACAGATTCATGCCTGCGCTCCCCAGGCTGTTGCTGGACAGGCACAGGTGTGTCAAACTCTGGCCGCTGGTGAGGCCTGAGGCCAGGTCCTGGCAGTCGGCAGCTGTGAGGCCACAGTTCCCCAGTCTGCAAGGAGAGAGCCCCCCAGAAGGGAATGGTGAGGTTGTTCAAGTTCCATCCCTCCCTCCCTGGCAAGGAGGGGAAGGAGAGGTCACCCCCGTGGCTGGCGTGCCCCTGCCGCTATAGGGACATCACATTATATCTGCATTTAACTTGCAAAGTCAACGCCACTTAAATGATGTGGGTGACTAGATCTGCCGTGAGCCCCAACGGGAAACACACGGGCGATGCCAACCACTCTCCGTCCAGTTGTTTTGCTCCTCGCACGTACTGCGGTGGGAGGTGTTGCTGGATTAGTGACCTTCCTGTTTGGAAGCTGACCTTCCTATCCCATTGGTTTCTCAAAGCTTCATAGGCAGGAGTACTTGCAGAGAAGAGTTTAATGGTGCTTCTGGCAGGGGCTCGTGATGAAGTTAGATAAGTTAACCCCTCTAAGGTGCTCAGAGCTGTGCATACAGCAAGCACTTACTCCATATTATTGACAGTGATTTATTTAGATGAAGAAATGCTATGTGGGTTGGATTAGAAGGGGGTCAGGATATGTAAGCCTGAAATATGCCACTTTGGCATAAGGATGATCTTGAACTGAGAGCATCTGAGAAAAAGCAGAGACAGGAAGAGCTCTCTGCTCTCCCTCACCTGCCTAAAAACAGGGCACGAATTTCCCTTGTGCATGCGTCCCTCCTCTTCGATTCCAGAAAGAGAAGGACACTTGTCACCAAAGATGGGCATGACATTGAGGTGACTTATCCTATAAACTTTATCTACCGTTAGGTCCCCCCATATACTTCTTAGTCACCTACCCACAATTTATCAGTTCCTAGAAGCTCCATACCCCTTTTATCTAGTTACTCTTCCACTATTTATCATATGTTATTATAATGATATATAAGCTCAAGTCTGCCCGCTCCTTTGGGTTCCTCACATCTTTTCTGTGAAGCCCCCAGGCACATTCAAAAAGAAGTACCACCAATAAAACTGGTCGGTACTTTCCCCTGTCAATCATCAGTTTAATTTGCAGACCTCAGACATAGCACCCAAGAGGATAGAGGTATAGTTTTTTTCCCCCTCCCTTACAGACCGAGGAAGAGAAGATGTGTTGGCTTCTCATGTGATTCTCTGCCCCCCCCCCCCCCCCCCCCACTCCCCCCCCGGACTTTGAAGGGGAGTTTGTGCCACTTAGTTTTCCTTTTTTGGTACGACTTTAGCCACCAAACTCCCCATGAAAGAGGGAGGTTATTGCCACGGCATGCTTTGAGAGTGGTGAGGGAAACAACTTTGCCCAGATGGCAGGTCTTCGAGGGGGAAATTTCCAAGTAATAGATTAGTCCCTTAGGTATCCAACCAGAGCTCATGTTCTGGCTTTGCCTTTTATTCCCCACGTGACCTTAGACAAGAGATTTCCCTTCTTCTGGATTCTCTTTTCCTTATCAGCAAACGGGATGAAAATAATTCCTCCCTGGCAGTTGTTTGTGAAGACGGGATTAATGAGAAGAGAACATCCAGCACAGAGGCTGGTGTTCAAAGACACCGTAGATGGTGGCTCCAGCCACAAGCCTAAGACTCTCCAGGATTTCGGCATGGGTGAAACTTGCCAGTAGGTAACACAGCATTGCTAACTCTAAGCTGAACACTGTATGTTAGTTCCCCAGAACTTACTTGTGTCTAACCAACCTCTCCCCTTTGGTCCCCAGCCAACAGCCCCTGGCAACCACCGTTCCACTCGCTGGTCCTATGAGCTTGGCCTCTCCCCTAGACTTTCATATTGGTTCAGAGTTTAGTGGCGAAGGCACGGATGTTATTTACTGGGTGTTTTTTTTTTTTTAATCCTCAGTATTGGGGCACTCCCATGGGGTCACAACTACCATTCCAACCCTTGGCTTAGGCATCAGCTAATTCCTTCCCCATCGCTTGGACCGTCTCAGTTAAGAGGAAACAGCCCGGGTGAAAAGAAGTTCAACTCACATCAGCTTCTGCAGGGTGCACTGTGAGGCAATCAGGGCATGACAGAGGGGCTTTATGCCCTGGGCTGTCATCTTATTTCCTACCAGGCTCAGAGATTTTAGGCTGATGGACGTAAGAAGGATTTGGGAGATCACCATGCAACAGGTGGGGGTTAATCCACAGTGGTCCAACCTGCAGAAACAGGCAACACGAAACACAGTCTCGTCTCTGCCCATAAAGCAACCCGTTTCCCTGCATGCCAGCCACGCTGGCCTTTTTGCTGATTTTTGGACACTGTTTGCTCCAGACTCAGGGTCTGAGCATTTGCTATTTCTTCTGCTTACAACATCCCCCCACCCCCACCTCCAACCCCACGTCTTTATGTGGTTCAGTTTTTCCATTCGGGTCTCTTGAATGTCACCTCTTCTGAGTAAGCCAGTCTCCCAACTTTACTTACCTGTGCCTGCCCCACCCCGCCCAACCTGGCCACCCCTCTCTCCAGCATTCTTTTATGCAGATCAATGATCGCCAGCCAATGTTTTATATGTTTGCACTTAAAAAAACGTTGAAATACATCTGACACGTAACATTGGGTAAGTTTAAGGCATAAACATGCTGGTTTGAAACATTTATGTACTGCAGTAGGATTGCCATTGTAAGCATTAGTGAGCACCATTATTTCTTTTTTGGGGGTGGGAATGATTCAGATCTAGTATCTTCGCAGTTTTGATGTTTGTAATACAACCTTGCTGTCTATGATTATTACACTGTGCGTTAGGTCTATAGGACCTATTTGTGTACAGGTTTGCAAGTTTGCTCCCTCAGCGTCTCATAAGCATCCCAAGTAGCGGTGTCTTTTGACCAAGTTAATCTAATCCACAAAACACACACCCAGGATTTACAAAACTGTGGTACCAGCCCCCAAACTGGAAATGAACAGAACGTCCCCGGGTAGTTGAATGGTTACCTAACTGTTCTGTACCGTGCTACCAGATAGGAAGTACTCAGCACTAAAAAGGAACCAGCATGGATGCTGGATCGGGAAGAATTGGCTGATTGAAAACAGTCCAGTCACAGGGCAGTGACATACTGTACGATTACGGATGGTGTGGTTGCAAAAGGGAACGGGGTTGATGGCACTTCTGGATCTTGGGTACGGCGTGGTTTTACAAATCTGCACGCTTCACAAATTGACACAAAACGACATACACACGTTGGTCACTGTGTCAGCATCCCTGGGTTTGACATCACACTGTTAGTTATGGAAGATACAACAATGAGAAATTGGCTCAAGGGTTCCTGTCATCTAATTAATTTTTTTAAAGTTTATTTATTTATTTTGAGGGAGACGGACACAGTGCACAAGCAGGGGAGGGGCAGAGAGAGGGAGACAAAGAATCCCAAGCAGGTTCCGCACTGTCAGCGCAGGCTCTGACTTGGGGCTTGGCCTCAACAATCACAGGATCGTGACCTGAGCTCAAGTTGAGCGCTCAACCAACCGAGTCATCCAGTTGCCCCAAATTGGATTATCTTTATGAAGCACTGAAAGTTACCTTTTTATTGTGGGGAAATATGCCTCACAAAGTTTGTACAGGTGTGTGGCATTAAGTACATCCACGGTGCTACACAAGCATCCACACCATCCACCTCCAGATCGTGCAGTCTTCCTACTAGTTTTGCAACTTGCTGTGAACAATTATTTAAAAAAAAAAAAAAAAAAGCAGGGGCACCCGGATGGCTGTCAGTTCAGCGAATGACTCTTGGTTTCGGTTCAGGTCATGATCTCATGATTTGTGAGATCGAGCCCCACGGTGGGCCCTGTGCTACTGGCATGGAGCCTGCTTGGGATGTTCTCTCTCTCTCTCTCTCTCTCTCTCTCTCTCTCTCTCTCTCCCCCTCCCTCCCTGCCTCCCTCCCTCCCTCCCTCCCTCTCTCTCTCTCTCTCTCCCTCTCGCTGCCCCTCCCCTGCTCACACTGTCTCTCTCAAAATAAATACACATTAAAAAAAAAAAAAGGTAAAGACAACATTGGCAAAACCAAAATAAAAAAAGCAAAAGCCATCCCCAGAACTTACCTCAAAGACTCCAGCAAACAGTTTGGGTGTCTTAACGCTTTGCACGCCATCATGAGATCTTCTTCCCTCAGGTGGGTGCTTTCCAAGCTCAGGTATTTAATATTACGGTTGGAAATGAGAGTCGTCCAGAGATGACAAAGACCAAGGGTAACCTGTGTACCTTTAAATCTACCGAAGAGAGAAAAGACAACGATGCATCAGACATAAGTGACAGTTATAGCTCAATTTTCCCTTGTTCCTCTTCTTGTATTACAACTCTCTTATCTCTCACTATTTGCATTATTTTTTAATGTTTATTTTTGAAGAGAGAGACAGAGCGTGAGCAGGGGAGGGGCAGAGAAAGAGGGAGACAGAGAATCGGAAGCAGGCTCCAGGCTCCAAGCTGTCAGCACAGAGCCTGACGTGGGGCTCGAACTCACGGACCACGGGATCATGACCTGAGCCGAAGTCGGACGCTCAACCGACTGAGCCACCCGGGTGCCCCTAATTTTAAAGATCAAAAAAAAATTTAATCTCTCCACCCCATGTGGGGCATAAATCCATAACCCTGAGATTAAGAGTCACACACTCCACTGACTGAGCCAGCCAGGTGCCCCTAATTTATTCAATTTTAAAGCAACAAATACTTGAGCACCTGGGTAGCTTGGTTAGGTGACCAACTTTGGCTCAGGTCATGATCTTGAGGTTTGTGAGTTTGAGCCCTGCATCGGTCTCTGTGCTGACAGCTCAGAGCCTGGAGCCTGCTTCAGATTCTGTGTCTCCCCCTCTGTCTACCCCTCCCCTGCTCATGCTCTGTGTCTCTCTGTCTCTCAATAATAAATAAGCGTTAAAAAAATTTTTAAAGCAACAAATACTTGAACATCTATGATGCAGCAGGCAGTGGGCACAGTATTAAATGATGCTAATATTGCACGTTCTCACGGAGCTTAATCTCGTGGGGGGACACTCAGTGAAGAGCTGAACAAGACAGCTATGCTGAAGAATGAAATTCAGGACGGTCCATTGAGAACAGAGCTACAGGGGCACCTGGCTGACTCAGTAGCCGGGAACACGTGACTCTTGATCTTGGGGTTGTGCGTTCAAGGCCCACGCTGAGTGTAGAGGGCACTTAAAAATAAAATCTTAAAAAAAAAATACCAACAGAACTGCAAACAGATATGATCAAGTTCAAGCTGACAGAGAAGTCATATGTCGCAAAAAGGAGTCTAAGGTGATAACTGTTTGGTTTAAAAAAAAAAAGTCATTTGCCAATATGTGCATATAGTTGCATGGAAAGTTCAGGAGATGTGAAAGTAGTTAATTAGAGAAATAGGAGAGGTGGCAAAGGATTTACCTAAGACCCTTGTAGTGCCCGAATCCCGTTACCATTTCGATGCATTCCTGCTGAATTACAGATACCGTAATGACAGGAACTCTAGGACATCACGGGCAAGAGCAGAGAGCAGGGACTGCTTAGCGGGAAGGGGTGTCCAGGGAAAATGCTAAGATAAAGCTGGCAGAGGAGTCTGGCAGAGGACGGAGGTGGACAGGGCACTGTCAGTACTCTGGCATCGCCTGCCTCCCTGGCACAGCCCAGCTTAAGGAAACTACTTAGGGAGGAGATAGAGGCAACAAGGGGAAAATGTTTGCGTGGAGAAGTTGACTTGCTCCGGTCTGGGGGTCACCTGTGCTTTGCTTGGAGGGAAGAGTCTGGAATAGACTCTGTCCGCAGTAGAACTAGCATTGTCGTCTCGTGCCCCAGGTGCTTGGTGAGCACCCTGGGGTCTACCACAGACCCAGGAACCTACGAGCTGTTCAAATATTTGTTACCTTATTAACAAACGTAAAAGCATTAAGAACTGACGGAAAGCCTCTCTGATCTTCCTCTACCCACTTGCCTGAAATGAGCTCCCCTCACCTTTGCCCCTAGTAACCAACTCCTATTCATCCGTCAGTACCCAGGCTGAGTGAATCCGCCTGACAGGGTCTCTAGTTACTCCCCCCTTGTGTGCTTCTGGTGACCCGGTTCCTGTAACTTCTGCAGGACTTATCCTCTCTGATTACATTCTTAGATTGGTCTTTTCTCATAGGTGGGAGAGGAGAGCTGTGACACAGCCACGCCAAGGGGCATGGACCCTTACATGAGATTCTGTATTTTACAGGTTGGCTGCCTCAGCGTGGCACAGAGGGTCTTCATGGCCCCTTCACTCAGGATGCTGCCACTCAGG
This sequence comes from Panthera uncia, assembly GCF_023721935.1. Classification (NCBI taxonomy): domain Eukaryota; kingdom Metazoa; phylum Chordata; class Mammalia; order Carnivora; family Felidae; genus Panthera; species Panthera uncia. The sequence continues at coordinate 3,764,530 of NW_026057588.1, forward strand.
TCGAGCTGCCGCAGGCTTGGGTGGGTGCTGAGCACGAAGCAGAGGTCTCCCCACCACTCATCAGCAAGGTGCCTCGCCGGCTTCCTACGTTGGAGAAGGAAAGAAGCATTTGCTTCCACGGGATGGAGTTTAGCGCGAGCAGGTGTCACAACAGGGTCAGAAGAGACCCGTCCATCACGGTAAGACTCGGATGGCTTCCGAGGGTCTGAGGCCCATTTAGCGTTGTCGCCTTGTGCTTTGCGTGAGTGCTCGCCTACCCACCCTGCTTCCGGAACATTCCGACACCCCAGGGGGGTGTGCGGAGGGGACCTGGAGCCACCAGCTCTACGGTCAGATATGCCCTTAGATCCCAACTCCCCCTGGAACGGGAAAAGGTGCGGTTCACAAGGATGTTCCTCAGAAAGTTAGAAGCAGAACTACTCAATGCTCCAGGAGGCCCACTTACACTCAGGAATTGAAGGCAGCACCCTGAAGAGGGATTTGTGCTATCTTCACAGCAGCCGAGATATGGAAACGGCCTAAATGTCTGCTGACGGATGAACGGATTAGGAAAATGTGACACACCCACCCACACGCACGCACGCACACCAGGGAGTATTACTCAGCTTGAAAAACAGGAAATCCAGGGGCGCCTGGGTGGCTCAGTCGGTTAAGCGTCCGACTTTGGCTCAGGTCATGACTCATAGCTCGTGAGTTCAGGCCCCGCGTCGGGTTCTGTGCTGACAGCTCAGAGCCTGGAGCCTGCTTCCGATTCTGTGTCTCCCTCTCTCTCTGTTCCTCCCCCGCTTCCACTCTGTCTCTCTCTCTCTTTCTCAAAAGTAAATAACAAACATTAATAATAATAATAAGAAGAATAAAATGGCACAAGTGAAGGACTCACCCTTGGGGACTCAGGGGCTGTGCCTCAGTGAACTCATCCTTTGAGAGGCTCTCCTGCACATCCATCCGAATTTTCCGCAAATACTGGCAATGCCGGAGGCAGAAGGAGGACACCAGTACATCCATTCTCCGGTTCATTGGAAGCCACACTTCTTGGAAGCTGTTCAATGCCAAGCAAACAAAGTCTTCATCTTGAGTCTCAAAAAGACAGTAGAAGGAGTCCAGGAAGTCCAGAGGGGAGGGGGTGCTGGGCTGCTGACCCAGCAGGGAGATCCAGCCCAGAAGCCCCTGCCTCACCACCAGGGGGACTGGACATCCAAGCAGGACTTCCAGGGTCCCCATCACCTCTTTGCTCATGAGGCCAAACAAGAAACGCTTCATCTGGAGCAAGTGAGCATTGGAGCTGATTTGTCTGAGCTCCATCAAGCTCCTTATGTTCTCCATGAACACAGGGTAGGGATCCCACTCCATTTCCAGTCCTTCTAGAACGTAGTGCAGGGCAGCACAGAACTCCTGGATGCTGGGGTGCAGGAACGTGTAGCACCTTTCGTGGCCATTGTCTCGGAGGAGGACGTTCATGTGAAACAGAGCAGAGAGCTCGGACTCCCTGAGTCCGTGAACACTCAGGTCATCTCCGTAAAACACAAACTTCATGTTCCACACTCCCTGCACCGCCATGCGGCACAGGCTCCTCAAGGTGGCTCTCTCTTCCCGGCTGAGACAGCGCTGGGATGGGTCTCGGGGAGTGAGATGATGGAACAGAAAGGTGGTGTACAAGCCCGTGAGGGTCTGGCAGGAAGGAGGAAGGCTCTTTCCCGACGCCTCATGCAGATTCAGAGCCTCGCAGGTGAGCCACCCCAAGATGGGGACCTGGCACTCGTTAAACAGCGGGTGGTTGTCCACCACCGAGTTCAAGACTTTCGTCTTCTGATGCTCATTCTTCATGTGCTTAAGGAGCAACTGAACCCTTTTCTCCACGGAGATGCCCCTGACTAACAGGTAACGGGGTGACAGGACCATGGATTTGAGCTTTTCTATGCCCGTGTCTCTGACGGTGATCATCAGGGAGGCCTCAGGGAGCAGGACTTTCTTCAGCAGACTGTGCATCAGAACGGACATGGGTTGCTTGTCTCCCCAGTCTTCACAGAGACCCAAGTCAGCATCTTTGAAGGCAAATTCCAGGTCATTGAAACCATCAACAACAAACAAAAGCCTTTCTGGTTGGGACATGATCTCCGTCACCGGAACCTGTGAGTGTGGCCACTCCCTGCAAATTAGCTCTGCAAAACTGACCTCCCTCATCCACGGCATTTCTCTGGCATGGAGGAAGAAGACATAGGAGAACATTTCCTGGTAGAGTTCACCTCGCGCCCAGTACAGCAGGACCTTTCTCGCCAAAGCTGATTTCCCAATTCCTGATTTCCCATGCAAAACCACAGTGTGAGGCCGGAAGCCCCTCTGGTCTGGATTAAAAGCATCAAATAGTATTTGCATTTCTGGACAGTCAAAGGCAAAGTTGTCAACACCATGGTGTGTGTCCAGCTTCGTAGCAAATTTTGTCATCACGTGACTCTTGTAGTCCTCTGTATTACCTCCACAGCCCAAGTTGGACAGGGGAAGGGAGAAGAAAAAACAGGAAACAAAGTTAGAAGAAAGTCTGGATTTCAGGAAAAAGCAAAACACAAGTCCCCAAACCCCTGGACCTAGAATCAATGGATCCTAAGTTAGAGCATGTATGTGTACATGGTTCTTTTGTTTCTTCCTAGCAATGGGCTGATAACAACCTCCATCCTTCATGCAAAGGTCAATTCCTTAAAACGTATGAACGTCCTACAAAATACCTCTACTTGTCCCTTTAGTCCCGTCTTTTTGTTCAGCACTTAATACCTGACACATTACATTTTTGTTTGTTTCTTGTCTGTCTCCCCTCAGTAGACTCTGTGCAGGGACTTTGTTATTTACTGTTGTATCTTTATTAGAATGATGCCTGACACCCTGTAGACACTCAAGTATTTGTTAAACGAATAATCTATGCCAAACACTACTATGCAGTCTATGAAAGGCAGAGAAGCTTAGGGGAGCTGAGGATGTGTGTGCATCGGCACTGATTTCTGGGCTTGCAACAGGCATGGATCTCCGGCAGCTCTGGGCTGCTGTGGAGAAACACCTCCATGCAATGGGAAAACCTGCTCTGCCACAAAGAGGCAGACATGGCCCTGAAGTCAGACAGATCCTGCTTGAAATTCCAGGCTCTCTTGTATGGTGTCAATTTCTGAGCCTCAGTTTCCCCACCTCTGAGAGGAGATTAACATCCTCTTGAAGTGTTGGAATAAATACTTAAGAGAGAACGTGCCTTCAAAATTTATTGGCACAGGGCCTGGCAAAAACAATCAGTGGCCACTATTGTCGTTACAAACCATAGTTCTTTCGCATTATCTGATTTTATTTTTATCCCAGCTCTTGTCACAAATGGCAGTTATTTTATGCATCTGGTTTTTGCCTAGTCCCTAGCTTGTGATGGAAGTTCCATGAAAGCACTTTATCTGCATACCTCCAGACTCTTCAACAGCCTCTGACATCTGACAGGTACTCAATAACATGAAAAAAAAACAAACAAAAAAAACCTCCTCTAAGCCGGGGTCCTTACATTTGCTGGTAATACTATTATATATTTTTTAAAAAGATGACAAGATCCGGGGGGCTTGGGTGGCTCAGTCGGTTAAGCTTCCGACTTCGGCTCAAGTCATGATCTTGCGATCCGTGAGTTTGAGCCCCGCGTCGGGCTCTGTGCTGACAGCTCAGTGCCTGGAGCCTGTTTCAGATTCTGTGTCTCCCTCTCTCTCTGCCCTTCCTCTGCTCATGCTGTCTCTCCTTCAAAAATAAACAAACATTAAAAAAATTAAAAAAAAAACTGCAGGAAGCAGACCTTGAGGTCTGAACAACCTCTATTTGCTGAGCTCAGACTGATGCATTATCCTCAAAGGACAGACTATGCTCCTGGGCTATAGGTTTTCAAAGAGAGGAGGAAGCCCCAAGGAGGTACGTCTGCGTTGAATTTGGGTCGCCCTTGGCCACCTCTTCTCCCATGGACTCAAGTATTGCATCTGTGACCAATAGTTCCAAGTCTCCTTCAATGGTGCTGACTTCTTCCCTGAGATCCTAGGCTCATGTGTCCAACTCACCACCTCAGAGGGTCACAGGGACCTCAAACTCAGTGCGTCAAAAACTCATGTTTTACCTCCAACAAGAAACTCCTCATAAGTTTCCTGTAAGTGGCAATTAGACAAAAGCTTCTGTTTGTGGACTTACTTTGGAACAGATGTTTGCCTCAATGCTTTCTCCATAAACCTAATTTTAGCCCCATCTCACTCTTATGGTGGTTTGTTCATCTGCAAAATGGGGATATTAATACCTCCCTTAAGAGACTGGTGTAGGATGCTATGACATAATCATAAGACATGGAGAATAGCACCTGGCCCATGGCAAGTATTCTAGAGAGGTCATCAATATTGGCATTTATTACCACTCATCTCAACTGAAAATGGACAACACTGGCAACTGCTGGGACTTCGAGCATTTGTCTAGTGAAAGATTAAGGCTAACATAGGTTACGTCACAGAGGTGGAATAAAAGTCCAGCTTGAAAGTCAAATAAATCACTGATTCCTGGCATCACCATCCATCAGGCTGTCTAGTGGAAAGGCAGGAACTACACCTGACACTTTTTCCCCAGAAATCCCAAACACCAACTTTTATCAAATACCTCATAAGTCAAATCACTTCTGTCCATCAACACTTCCTTGTACATGAATATTCATAGTGGCTTTATTCACAATAGCTAAGAAGTAGAGACAACCCAATGTCCATTGTCTGATGAACAGATAAAAGGTGGTCTATCTACACAACAGGATATTAGTCAGCAGTAGAAACGAGCTAAGTGCTGGTATGCGCTACAACATGAATATAGAAAACATTATGCTAAATGAAAGAGGCCAGTCATGAAAGACCACACTTGTAGGATACCATTTATATGTATGGCATACATACATAGAAGTCCAGAATAGGCCAATTCATAGAGGCAGAAAGTATATTAGTGGTTTCATAGGACTTGGAGAAGACGAGATATAGAGTGATAATGGGTTTGGGGTTTCTTTTGGGAAGAGGAAAATGCTCTGGAATAACATAATGGTGATTATTTGCACAACATCGTGAACATGCAAAGAAACACTGAATCGTACACTTTAAAAGGGTGAGCTTTTTGGTACATTGATTATAGCTCAACAAAAAGTCTCAAGTGGAGTGCCTGGTAGCTCAGTTGGTTGGGCAACTGACTCTTGATTTTGCCTCAGATCATGATGTCAGGCTTTGTGAGGTCAAGCCCCAAATCGGGCTCTGTGCTGGCAGCGAGGAGCCTGTTTGGGATTCTCTCATTCCTTCTCTCTCTGCCCCTCCCGTGATTTCTCTCGCTCACTCTCAAAATAAACTTGAAAAGAAAAGAAAAGAAAAAAGAAAAGAGAAAAGAAAAGAAAAGAGAAAAGAAAAGAGAAAAGAAAAGAGAAAAGAAAAGAAAAGAAAAGAAAAAAGCCTCAAGTAATATTCCTCAGAGAAGTCTGCTGTCACTTCCTTGACTGGTCAATTGCTGTTTCATACAAACATGGCACCTGGGATCTCATCGTTTTGTATTTTGTTTTGTTTAGTATGGCCATATAACTCTATATGGCCATATGTATATATATTTTACCACTATGTTCCTATCAGTTCTTCAAATGGTAGGTATTCACAAAATAAAGGTTGACAGAAGGACTTGGGAAAAGAGGTCACCACTAGCCAAGTACTTCTGAACAAAGTGCTTGATTACTCTTGTCTATATTTAGCACCTGTCAAACGAGCTTACACTTCATGCCCAACTTCCCCAGAATCCCAGGTCTTTGGAATGTGTCTTCATACAAAGTAACTGTAGATGATCACAGCGGACATATGTGATGCCTTTGATGATGATTCATTCTAGGAGCTCTTGGGGGAGGAGACTGATGTACCAGAGACAAATGCAGATGAGCAATGGGAAAGTGGACTCCTCTGCCAGCCAAACTCCATTCCAGGATGGCCAAAAAAAAAAAAAAAAAAAAAAAAAGCAAACCAAAAAAAAAAAACCCCACAGCGAATCAGATTTCTTTACCTTGTTCTTTCATCTCTGCTGCTGTGGCACCATCTTGTTCTATAGCTTGTGAAATTTCTGCAAAAGAGAGAAGGAAGAATAAACTCCCCCATTCTTTTATTTTTAAATATAATTGTCAAATTGGTTTCCATACAACACCTAGTGCTCATCCCAACAGGTGTCCTCCTCAATCCCCATCACCCACTTTCCCCTTCCTCCCACACACCCTCAGTTTATTCTCAGTTTTTAAGAATCTCTTATGGTTTGCCTCCTTCCCTCTCTGTAACTTTTTTTCCCCCTTCCCCTCCCCCATGGTCTTCTGTTAAGTTTCTCAATATCCACATATGAGTGAAAAACATATGGTATCTGCATTTCTCTGCCTGGCTTATTTCACTTAGCATATCCTCAAGTTCCATCCACGTTGCTGCAAACGGCCAGATTTCATTCTTTCTCATTGCCAAGTAGTATTTCATTGTATGTGTAAACCACATCTTCTTTATCCATCAGTTGATGGACATTTAGGCTCTTTCCATAGTTTGGCTATTGTTGAAAGAGCTGCTATAAACGTTGGGGTACAAGTGCCCCTCTGCATCAGCACTCCTGTATCCCTTGGGTAAATTCCTAGTAGTGCTGTTGCTGGGTCATAGGGTAGATCTATTTTTAATTTTTTGAGGAACCTCCCCACTGTTTTCCAGAGTGGCTGCACCAGTTTGCATTCCCACCAACAGTGCAAGAGGGTTCCCATTTCTCCACATCCTCTCCAGCATCTGTAGTCTCCTGATTTGTTCATTTTAGCCACTCTGACTGGCGTGAGGTTGTATCTCATTGTATAAATTCCCCATTGTTATGTGAATATCTGAATTAGAGAGGGCACAGACCCACATCTCAGGACCAGTTTGGAACATGGCAGCCACTGGCTCAGCTAGAGATGCCAAGTGTATGTAAAATGAGCACTTGATTCAAAATCAGGAGATATGAAGTTCTGGTCTCAATTCTGCTTTTAATTCTTTGGAGACCTTTTGGCAAGTCATTAAAATGGTGGATAAAATCTGGTGGATAAGAACCAAGGGTCTGGAGTCAGACATAGGATTTAAATGGGAATTCTGTCCCTTCCTGCTTATGAGGTCTTAGTCAACTTGCTGGTCTAACATGCTTCTGTGGGTTCATCTGTAGAGCGAGGATAATACCTCCTACGTTGTGGAGTTGCTCTGAAAATTAAATCAGGTGTTTTGGTAGAGGAATAGCACAGTCTCTGGTGTATAATAGCTACTACTTGCTGAGAATAACCATTATATCTACTTATTAAAAATAGTTTCCTAATGTGGCTAAGTACATATTTGACATAGGTGATATGGGAATGACTTACGGTATTTAAGGAATAGTCAAAAGGGTGGTGTTAATCTTGCAAATTATAAAAAAAACCATGCAATAAATTATCACAAATGTAACAGAAAACCATTTGAGCATTTTAAAGCAGACGAGTCAAGTTTTCAGATGTAAATTTCTAAAAGATCACCTTGGTTATTATTGTATGGAAAATGGATTGCATACAACCAGAGTGGAAACGGATAAGAAATTTGAAGGAAATGATTCTCATATACAGGGTATGGGTAGAAAAACATAGAAATGGATTATACTCTAGATGTGCATCTCATAGGATTTTGATTCATTGGATGAAGGTGGAGAAAGAAAAAAATCAGTCAGTCAGACTAAAAAGCGAGTAGGCTTTTGGAATGAATAAGCAGGTGGATAGCAGTCCTATTTACTGAAATAAAAAAAACAGAGGAGGCAGATACATAGAACACCAAGAACACCAATAACAGCAGATTACATGGTCTTCTGAAGCACGCATAGAACTTTCTCTAAGACACGCCACATGTTAGCCCATAAGACACAACGTGAAAATGGAACAACAAACTAAAACTTACAGCATGGAGATAGAGCAGTGGTTAGAGTGTCAACATGTGTAGGGTTTAAGTATACAGCTTAGCCTCTGGATCTTCAGTTTTGTTACCAGATGATTGGAATTACAGTTACTACCACACGAAGTCCTGTGGAGATCTAGGAGATTGAAGCACGTGGCACCATGCTTAACCCGTAAGGTCTCAACAAGTGGTAGTTCTTGTGCACAATGGTAATTTCGAGGGGTTTCCCAATGTGGCTTAGAAGACCCCAGCTTTTGTCCATTTTGATCCTACTGCCAAGATTAGTCAGTCGGTGTCTCTATTTCATATCGCTAAATCACTACTTAGTAATCTTTAAACCCAGTAAGATACGATTTTATCCCTCGAAAGAGAATATGTGGGACTCCCCCTGTTAAGCCTAGATTTATATTAAAATTGGGATAATTTATGCCCTCTGGGATTCTGAAACTCTGACTCATCAGTTCCTCAGACTTTAGTTTTGAAAGGGATTTTCCTGCCCACAGTCTGAACAAAGCTGCTTCAATAGGAGGTTGGTCCTGATTCTTTTGAGGTGTTAGACTTCATGGTCAATGCTGACTGCTAGAAGATTAGCAATATATAAGTGGTAGTGTGGGTAACAGTGGGGGAAAGTATGCTGTCTATATAAGCCTACATCTTTCCCTGTATGTTTTGGCATCACTGCTTTGAGTCCTTTTGTTGGTCTCCTTTTTCCTCCACTGAAGTGTAAACTTCATGAATGCCGGGGATCTGCATGTACTTTGTCCATGGATGTATCATAAGTCACAGAGCGGTGCCTGGCATATCACCAATACTCAAATATTTGGGGACTTGTATTGAACATGGTTTCATGTTATCTGGTTCTCCTCACCAAAGCCTCCAAAACAGATTATTAGGTGAAGCTTGTCCTGGTGGGGTCATAGAGTTATCCAAACTGAAGATGGAAACTCAAATAGTTGTAAGAAAGCTTTAAGATCACAGAGCTCTTTGGACTCAGAATAAGAAAGACCATGATGGGAATGCAAGCTGGTGCAGCCACTCTGGAAAACGGTATGGAGGTTCCTCAAAAAACTGAAAATAGAACTACCCTACGACCCAGCAATTGCACTACTAGGCATTTATCTACAGGATCCAGGTGTGCTGTTTCAAAGGGACACATGCACCCCCATGTTTATAGCAGCACTATCAACAATAGCCAAAGTATGGAAAGAGCCCAAATGTCCATCGATGGATGAATGGATAAAGAAGATGTGGTGTGTGTGTACACACACACACACACACACACACACACACACACACAACACACACACTGCAGTATTACTCGGCAATCAAAAAGAGTGAAATCTTGCCATTTGCAACTATGTGGATGGAACTGGAGGGTGTCATGCTAAGTGAAATTAGTCAGTCAGAGAAAGACAAAAATCATATGACTTCACTCATACGAGGACGTTAAGAGACAAAACAGATGAACATAAGGGAAGGGAAACAAAAATAATATAAAAACAGGGAGGGGGACAAAACAGAAGAGACTCATAAATATGGAGAACAAACTAAGGGTTGCTGGAGGGGTTGTGGGAGGGGGGATGGGCTAAATGGGCAAGGGGCATTAAGGAATCTACTCCTGAAATCATTGTTTCACTATATGCTAACTAATTTGGATGTAAATTTAAAAGAGTAAAACTTAAAAAATAGATTAAAAAACTAAAAAAATAAATCTTTTGAAAAATTAAAAAAAAAAAAAAAAAAAAAAAAAACCAAAATTACCAATTCTTAAAAACCAAAAAAAAAAAAAAAAAAAAAAGAAAGACCATGATTACCAGATCCTCAGAACCCATACAACCATCTGACAGAACAGAAAGAACACTGGACTATCAGGAGTAATGGTTCAAGTCCCAGATGTGCCACTAACTCATCACCGTGTGGCTTGAGACGTATCCATTTTCCCACCATGCCCATACTGACCTGGTACTTCTTTCATGCTCAGTTCTTGGTCATTCTTCATTGTAGAATTTTCTGGCATTTCAGCCAGTGAATACCCTGCAACGGAGAGTAGATGAAATAATAGTCTCTAATAAAGTCAGCAATTTCCAAGACTAGGGATGAGATTTTCCATTACTAAATACTGAGGGGAACCAAGACAAGTCTCAGATCTCAGTTTATTCCATGACTAACTGGTATCAGAGACAATGGAGTCAGATCCTCAAGTGCCACCAGCACAGCAAAGCAACAGAGACTTGTTGCAAAGACAGCTCTGATTTTGAATTTGTAAATTCCAGTCCCAGTTTTGCTGTAAGGCCTTGGGTAATTAACATAACAAGGCAGTTTATGGTGGCTATCAAGAATTTATCTTCAAGAGTCATCCTGAACACCTGTCTTCAACTTCAAACTAGTTAGTTAACTAATCACTAGGGACCTGTGAATTATCCAAATAGAGGTGTCCAGCTCATCAGTTCTAACATTGTTTACTCCTTCTCCTGTCTACTTGCTGCAAAACAACTCTTCCAATGTTTCTTGGGATGAGGTAATGGAACCCCATGCACCCAGTCTCATGCCAGAAACACGGGTGTCATCCATGATAGCATATTCTCTCTCTGCATTTAGTCCTACAAAACTGTTTTGTCTGCTTTTGAAACATCTTCAATTGAATTTCTACTTTCTCTAATGGCCACTGCCACCCTGGCCCAAGACACCTTTATTTCTCCCAGGGGATGCCAGAATGGCCTCTTAACTGGTCTCCCCACACCTATTCATTTATTCTGTCTGGACCACAAAACACTTCAGCAACAATGATGAAATGTCAATTGGATTATTTTTACTCCATCCCCTTTCAAACAAATGGCTTATTCTTTGCTATTAAAATTATTTTCAAGATGCTGTGTTGTCCAACTTGTAGTCCACTTCCCCATATTTATCTCTTGTCTTGTTCCCTCAAGTTCTTCATGCTCTAGCCAAGCTCTTTGTTAAAGGCTTCATGATGCTCCTGTCTTCTACTCATCATGTGCTATGTGCTTCTCTAATCATGCCCAGTTGGCTTGGCTAGCTTCTTTTCTTCATATTTGTTTCAGCCTGAACTTCACTTCTTCTAGGAAGTGATTCTGTCCTTCACTTTCCTCTGGTCTGGAATAGGAACCTCTCCTTTTTCTACACCATTAAAAAAATCACCCGTTTATTCCTCTTCCTTGCTGCACTGGAAACTATGAATTCTCATGGGTCACATGCCAGAGATTTAAAGATATGTTAAATAATGAGTCCTGTCTTTGTCACCTGTAAGCTCATGAACTGGGTCATGTTGTAGAAATTGGTAGAAACTCTATTTTATTTTATTTTTTATATAGAGAGGAAGGGAGCCAAAACATAAGAGACTCTTAAAAACTGAGACCAAACTGAGGGTGGTTTGGGGGTAGGAGGGAGGAGAGGGTGGGTGATGGGTATTGAGGAGGGCACCTGTTGGGATGAGCACTTAGTGTTGTATGGAAACCAATTTGACAATAAATTATATTTATTTAATATGAAATTTATTGTCAAATTGGTTTCCATACAACACCCAGTGCTCAACAGGTGCCCTCCTCAGTGTCCATCAACAAGTTTCCCCTCTCCTCCACCCCCCATCAACCCTCAGTTTGTTCTCAGTATTTAAGAGAATCTAATGGTTTGCCTCCCTCCCTCTCTGTAACTTTTTCCCCCTTTACCTCTGCCATGGTCTTCTGTTAAGTTTCTCAGGATCCACCTATGAGTGCAAACATATGGTATCTGTCTTTCTCTGACTGACTTATTTCACTTAGCATAATACCCTCCAGTTCCATCCACATTGCTACAAATGGCCAGGATTTCATTCTTTCTCATTGCCAAGAAATATTCCATAGTATATATAAACCACATCTTCTTCATCCATTAGTCATAGAACCTCTATTTTAGCTTCTTCAATGGGGAACTTATTTCATGGAGTGGGTTTGAGACTCAATGACAGGGCAGTTTCAACATAGTGCCTTATCTAGAGTACTGACTCAGTAAACATCACCCATCATTTTAATTTTAGAGCCCTAATTTCCTGTGAATCAATTAGGGCTTTTTTTGTTTTCCACACAGGGCTTTTTTGAAGCTCTGAAAGGATAGCTTCTCTTAAAGTCCTTTGAACTTCAGATAGATGCAGAGTTACACTAGGCATTTAGGGCCAATCTGACTGCTCACCCTTGGGACTCTTTTCTAAGTTTTCTGTCCACAGTTGAAGAAGAGAATTCCTCTTGATAAAGGAGGGCTATTATTTTTTTTTCTACCTTTCTCCTAAATACCCTAAGATAGTCACACAATATGATCTGAATACATTGCTATAATATGGACACCAAGAGTCTGACAAGATCAATCCTTAGAGTTCCTTGAGCCTTAGTCCTTCAGCCTGGGGCAAGAAATATGGGATACACCCGCTGTACATCCACCATAGTGTTCTCAATAAGTGAATGAAGCTTTGTTGATCCCTTTCTATACGTTGTGTTGTTGAAACTTTGCAACAGCACATGTAAGCATTAGTGTTCCAAGATGTGGAATCCAAGGGTCAGAGTAAAAGGGGATTTGCTCAAAGTCACACAGAACAAGTAGAAGGTCCAGAGCTCAAGCTTAGCACTTAGGACTCCAAATCCTATCTACTAACTTCAACCAAATTCTGTCCAGGTAGAGGGTCTATCTACTCAATTCTTCTCTTCCACTGTTTCACAGGGGAGAGACTACTCTAATTTCCAGCCAGGTAGGATGACCATTGAGTGACTTCTCATAGTTCAGACTCACGCTGTGGAGATGGACCCAATTAGACATCAAGGATACCTTCCTCATTCCCATGGGGGCTTGATGTCATCTCCTTTCTCTCCTACCCCCGGATTTGCCCCAAGTCTTACTCACTTTTCATCTCTTTCCTTGCCTTCTCAGAGAGTATGGACAGGTTCATCTTTTCAAAGATGTGAATAGATATTTTCCAGGCAAGAGATTCTCTATAATGCTCATGCAACAGGGAGGCTAGATGTTCCACATTGGCACTGTTTACTTCAACCCACGGAAAAGAGCACATTGCCAGTTCTGAAGCATTTTCCATGAGCAATTCCTTAAATGTCTGAAATTCTTCCTTTCCTAGCTGCTTGAAACACCACTGCAGTCCATAGTTGGAAAAGGAGGGTAGTTTGGCTTCCCGCATCTTAGTGCAAGGCTGAGAGCTCAGGTTTTGATGGAAAAGTGGATTCTTTGGTAATATGGAGCAAATGATACCTGTGGAAGAGTAGTAAGATTCAAAAGAGGATCTTGCATCAAGTTCTCAAGTTCATACAACCAACCTCAGTTAACTCACTAGAAACAACATTCTCTGTTCCTTTTGTGAAACACACAGAAAAACCCCATTCATGGGTAACAATTCTTTATAGACTTAAAATTACTTGACTTCATATCTGTTTATCTCATTACAAGAATATAAGCTCTGGGATGTTTTGCTGCCCTTATCCCTAGTTCCCAAAACACCACCCAGCATAGGGTCAGATTCAAAACACTTAAAAGAATACATAAACACTAATTTGAAAGGATATGTGCACCATATGTTTATTGCAGCATTACCTACAATAACCAAATTATGGAAGCAACTCAACTGTCCATCGATAGATGAATGAGTAAAGAAGGTGTGTGTATATGTACACATACACACACTTGGATATTATTCAGCCATGACAAAGGACAAAATCTTGAGATACGTAACACCATGGATGGAGCTAGAGAGTATTATGCTAAATGAAATATGTCAGACTGAGAAAAACAAATAACATATGATTTCAGTTGTATGTGGAATTTAAGGAACAAAAAACAAATGAGCAATTGAAAAGGAAAAAAAGAGAAAGAGGCAAACCAAGAAACAGACTCTTAAGGATATTAAGAGAACACACTGATGGCTACAAGAGAGGAGATGGGTGGGGGTGATGGGCAAACAGGTGATGGGTATTAAGGAGGGCACTTATGTGATAAGCACTAGGTGTTGTATGAAATTGTTGAATCACTATATGATACACCGGAAACTAGTATTACACTTATATTAACTATACTGGAATTAAAATAATTAAAATCAACAATAAAAAACCCCAAAACACTTATCAGTGATGCTCTTGGCTAATGTAGCTATACTCATGAAAACTGGCAAATAAGTTACCACCACTTACTGAAAATTAGTCACACTGTTTATTACTATTATTGTGTTTATTTTTGAGAGAGAGAGACAGACAGAGAGACAGACAGAGAGAGAGACAGAGAGAGAGACAGAGACAGCATGAGCAGGGGAGGGGCAGAGAGAGAGGGAGACACAGAATCTGAAGCAGGTTCCAGGCTCTGAGCTGTCAGCACAGAGTCCAATACGGGGCTCGAACCCACCACGATTTCATAGTTCGAAATCATGACGAAATCACACCCTCAAATGAGCCACCCAGGCTCCCCTATTATTATTTTTTTAAAGTAGGCTCTACATCCAATGTGGTGCTTGAACTCATGGCCCTGAGATCAAGAGTTGCACGCTCTACCAACTGAGCCAGGCAGGTGCCCCAGTCACACAGTTTTTAGAGCAGTTGATTCCTTCTGTGTCTGTTAACGTAATATGAAGTTACATAAACATAGTAAAGAGTTGTGGTATAACAATAAATGGGTAAACATTTGAAAATCTTATTTGACAAGGATATTCTATCTAGAAAATATAACAATAAAAAGATAAACAACCTGATTAAAAATGGGCAAATGATCTGAATAAACATTTCTCCAAAGAAGATCTACAATTGGCAAATAAGCACATGACAAGATGCTCAACCTCCTTGGCCATCAGAACAGATTCTACACCCCTGACCCCCTCCATCAGCTTGTTCTGTACATGGACGTCCATGACCTGTGCCATGCATTTCTCCTCAGAATCGTCTAGGCTGGTCGGTGGTGACAAACATTTTGTACTTGTTAGGAATGCTCCAGGAAGAATTCTTAAATCTAGGAAATCTCCTCTTTCATTATTATATGGCCTCTATAAACAGGGACAACCAATACCAGTTGGGCATTTTGGGGCTGTTCTGGTCTTGCCCAGCCATTGGTTTGTGGTGGAAAATAAAGCAATCAAAGGGATATCATGTAATAAAAAACTTTAAGGGCTCAAGTAGACGGCAACTTGATTTTTTCCCCATGAGCCATAGTAGAGTGGAGGTTAGTTGTGCTGGATATTCCTATACTTGCTGTGCTTCTAGGTCTGATTTGTAGATACCCAGTGAGGTCCTCTCGAGCTCCTTCCTGGTACTGGAAGCATGTCACCAAGGTGTAACCAGATTGTAAGGTACATGTCTGGTCAAACTCGGAGTTTTGTTGTTGCTGCCTAGGTAGACAGGGCATCTACTCTCTGTGCCCTTAACTTACACACTGGATTCTGGTAGTTTCTCTCTGCTGCTCCCCTGCCATTCTCTACGTGCAGTTTTAAGGAGGGGGTGGTGACTAAGATTACTTCAATTTACAATGAGAGAGCTGGAGGATAAAGAAATTGAAGATTATAAAATACAGTTAAAACCTTGGATTGCGAGGAACTTCTTCTGTGAGTGTGTCACAAGATGAGCAAGCATTTCTTTCTTTTTTTTTAATTTTTTTTAACATTTATTTATTTTTGAGACAGAGAGCATGAACAGGGGAGGGTCAGAGAAAGAGGGAGACACAGAATCTGAAACAGGCTCCAGGCTCTGAGCTGTCAGCACAGAGCCTGACGCAGGGCTTGAACCCACGGACTGTGAGATCATGACCTGAGCCGAAGTCAGACGCTTAACCAACTGAGCCACCCAGTTGCCCCAGAGCAACCATTTCTAATAAATTTTAACTTAACAAGCAATGTCTTGCAGTATGAGTAGTACGTGATGCTGAAGGTCACATGGTCACAACTGAGCCAATGCTTCTTGAAATTCACCTTGATATACAAGTGCTTTGGATTACAGGCATATTTCTGGAATGAATTAAGCTCACAAACCAAGGTTTTACTGTACATGGAAGGAAACGTGGAAGGAAGGGCTCTGGGCTGGTGAAAGAGGGGGACACAGATGCCACTGTGACAAAATGGTAGTTTTCCTAAGCTAGAGTATTTCAAACACTGCTTTCAGAGATGAAGCGGTCTACATGGGCACAAATTTTCCCCCTAGGATATAGGACACAGGGGATCACAAATGTCTGGTTTATGAGAATTACATCTTAAAACAGTTCAGAGGGGCGCCTGGGTGGCGCAGTCGGTTAAGCGTCCGACTTCAGCCAGGTCACGATCTCGCGGTCCGTGAGTTCGAGCCCCGCGTCAGGCTCTGGGCTGATGGCTCGGAGCCTGGAGCCTGTTTCAGATTCTGTGTCTCCCTCTCTCTCTGCCCCTCCCGCATTCATGCTCTGTCTCTCTCTGTCCCAAAAATAAATAAAAAATGTTGAAAAAAAAAAAAAAAAAAAAAAGAAAGTCCACTGACTTACGCTCTTAAAAAAAAAAGCTTCAACATTGGGGTGCCTGGGTGACTCGGTTAAGCATCTGACTCTTGGTTTTGGCTCCATTCATGATCTCACAGTTTGTGGGCTCTGTGCCAACAGTACAGAGCCTGCTTGGGATTCTCTCTTTCTCCCTCTCTCTCTGCCCCTCCCCAACTTGCTCTTTCTCTTTCAAAATAAATAAACCTAAAAAAATTTAAAACTAAAATTTCCTATTTTTCCCCCTCCAACATAAAACAACCCAGATACGTGGAGATGGAAAACAAAACACCCCTCTCCCCCTGCCCCAATCTCCCAACTATTCGGTTAAGTGGTGACTAAATGAATATGGGAAGCTCATTTAAAGGAGAATAAATTTCAGATGGCCACACCTGCACACGGGTATAGACATGATTTGAATTGAACGTTTGCCTTATCGTGCAAAGCAATCAAAGGAACAAGTAGAGGAGAACCGTGGCTGTAAAAAGTCACAAAAGTCTCAGTGGTCTCAGGAAGGTTATTTTTAGGATGAGATGCTTGACAAAGTTTATATGCTCAGAGGGAAGAGTAAGTAAAAGTAGAGGCAGGAAACAAAACAATTAAATGAGTACTTACTCTTTTCTAAATCCCTTCTTAGGCAATTTACAGCAACTCATTAATACTTTCCATCAGTAATGTGGATACACGAAGAGTGTTACTGTCTTCACTTTACAGAGTGTTTTAGGAAAAAGCATTTTAACGCACATCTGATTATAATGCTCCACCTCTTCCAACACATCCCAGGAGGGAGCTGATAATCAAACCCAACAGAGCAGGAGGAAAGCACAGGTGGAGGGACTGGCCTGGGGAAGGCAGATGGATCCCTTCCCCTGGAAAGCTGAAGAGGGATTGGGGAGAAGGTAAGGACATTATTCCCACAAAGGGCAGAGTTGTAGGTTGGAAAGATGTAGAGTAAGACTGGTGGTTGGTTAATATTATTTTCTGGAAATAAATGACTAGCCAAAGCTTCCCCTTTGTCTTTATCCTTTATTCTATCTATGTCTTGCAATAGCTTTCTGCACCGGGTCTTGAATGATCCCATAGAAGTGGTCAAGATCACAGGGCTTGAGATCTATCACATGCAGTTTTGAATGTTCATTCAGCCCTTGCTACTCCAGGCAAAGCCATTTATTCCTCTGTGACTCAGTTTCCCCATGTGACAACACCCTCAGGACTGTATAGCGCTTCAATAACTGTAACCCTTCCCTGTGTGGTTAACATATAATTAGCACCTTAATTATAATTAACATATAATTAACACAGTGACAACGCTGAGCTCCCACAAGACCTGGTCCAGACATCAGCTGATCTTGAACTTAGAGTCACAGCACCCCCCCACTCTGTCCTCTATTTTAGACCTAGAGACTGGGAAGGATTAAAGGAACATACTGAAGGAACCCAAACAAACGTGAAAAATATTCTTTTATCAAAATGGGGAAATGGGACGCCTCATTCTTTCAAAGCATATCTTTGGTTCTTGGGCTCTGGCTAGTCTAAATGGAGAGCGTGGGCACACAGAGCCAAGCTCAAGGAATAAGTCCTAACCAGTGCCAGAGAAAGAAAGGAGACGAAATCTAGGAACAAGAGAAAATACTCACCAACTCGCCTCCAAAATCAGAGCCCGCTCCCCGGCCAATGGGCAACCACACGGTGAGGGTCTTTGGGGAATCCTGGGTCAGTGACGTTGTTGCTTACCATTGGTTGTCCTGGGCTCTGAATGGCCAGCTCCAGGGTAGATGTGGAGCAGCTGTCTTCTGCAACTGTCCTTGCACTATTGAAGATGCTGCCTCATCCTTAGCACACCTGTGCTCAGCCCTCACCTGGTTGTCCCAGGGCAATGTTCTTATTTTACACAACCTGCATTTACTGACCAGTGTCTAATGCCACTGCTGTTGTCTGTTCAGTTGACTTTCTCCATAAACTCTTTTTTAAATGTTTATTTATTTATTTTGAGAGAGAGAGAGAGAGAGAGAGAGAGAGAGTAAGGGAGGGATGGGGAGAGAGAGAGAGAGAATCCCAGACTCCATGATGTCAGCGTAGAGCCCAATGTGGGGCTCGAATTCACAAACTACGAGATCATGACCTGAGCCGAAGTCAGACACTCAACTAACTGAGCCACCTAGGCACCTCTCTCCATAAAACTCTTATCTGGATTCCCTGTGAACTCATCGTAAGCATTCCTGTTTGTTATCAAAAGAACAGTCTCCGAAATTCTCCCCTTCTGAAGTGTCCATCTTGGGCAGTAGAAGTACTAGCCATTTTGTGCCTTGAGTCTCCACGTTAATCGTTGTCTCCTGGAATTCTCCCATCCTTCCCCCTGCCCTCCTCGCTTTACTGAAATATAACTGACAACACTATGTAAGTTCAAGCTACACAATGTATTGCTCTGACACACTGATTCACTGAAAAGTGATTCCCAGCAATGCTAACAGATACCTCCTATTACAGTAGTTCCCAAACTTCACCCCAGGTTAGAATCATCTGGGAGAATTTTAAAACCCCTGATGCCCAAGCCACACCCTACTCCAATTAAGTCTGGATGTCTGGGGCTGGCAGCCAGGCAACAGTGCTTTTATTAAAGATTCCCAGGTAAGACCCTGTGCCACAAAGACTGGGGACATTGTCACACTTTCAAGCCCGGCTATTTTCAAGGCACATTCCCCTACTGCTTAACAAAGGGGTGTCTCCTGGGCCCTTGTGGGGAAACTGTCAGTGGGTGGATTCTCTGGCTTTCTGTTGCCCCCAGGCAAGGCAGTTCAGGGCAGCCCCACCTCATTTACTGTGGATCCTAGTGGTGGTACATTATGATCAGCCCCAGCTGTTAAATTCTGGGCTCTGGAGAACAAATCAAAGCAAATGATATTTGCAAATGACATATTGGATAAAGGGTTAGTATCCAAAATCTATAAAGAACTTATCAAACTCAACACCCCAAAAGCAAATAATCCAGTGAAGAAATGGGCAAAATAAATGAACATTTTTCCAAAGAAGACGTCCAGATGGTTAACAGACACGTGCAAAGATGCTCAACATCACTCATCATCAGGGAAATACAAATCAAAACCACAATGAGATGTTACCTCACACCTGTCAGAATGGCTAACATTAACAACTCAGGAAACAACAGATGTTGGCAATGATGTGGAGAAAGGAGAACCCTTTTTCACTGCTGGCGGGAATACAAACTGGGGCAGCCACTCTGGAAAACAATATGGAGGTTCCTCAAAAAAACTACAAATAGAACTACTCTATGACCCAGCAATTGCACTACTAAGTATTTATCCAAAGGTTACAAAAACACTAATTCAAAGGGGCACATGGACCCCAGTGTCTATAGCAGTGCTATCAACAATAGCCAAACTATGGAAAGAACCCAAATGTCCATCGACTGATGAATGAATAAAGAAGATGTGGTACATATATACAATGGAATATTACTCGTCGATGAAAAAGAATGAAATCTTGCCATTTGCAACAATGTGGTTGGAACTGGAAGGCATTATGCTAAGCGAAATTAGAGAAAGACAAGTATCATATGATTTCACTCATCTATGGAATTTAAGAAACACAACAGATCAACATAAGGGAAAGAAAAATAAGATAAAAACAGAGACGGAGGCAAACCATAAGAGACTCTTAAATACAGAGAACAACCTGAGGGTTGCTGTAGGGGAGGTGGATGGGGGGGATGGGCTAAATGGGTGATGGGCACTAAGGAGGGTACTTGTTGGGGTGAACACTGGGTGTTATAAGTAAGTGATGAATCAGTGTGTTCTACTCCTGAAGCCAATATTATACTATATGTTAACCAACTTGAATTTAAATAAATAAATTTTAAAAACCAAAAAAAAAAAAAAAAAAGCAAATTTTAAATGGAAGATTTGATTACCTTTATTTCTCTCTATGCTTTAAGGATGGGGTGGAGGTGGGGTTGAGGATTCCAACTGCTCTGACTTTTGTAATGAAACCCTTCTGGAGACCAGAGAACCAATGCAGATAATACCTGATCATTACTTTGTATAGAAAAACATGAGTTTTTCTTTTTTTTTTTTAAATTTTTTTTTAAGGTTTATTTTTTTGAGACAGAGAGAGACAGAGCATGAACGGGGGAGGGTCAGAGAGTGAGGGAAACACAGAATCTGAAACGGGCTCCAGGCTCCGAGCTGCCAGCACAGAGCCTGACGTGGGGCTCGAACTCACCGTGAGATCATGACCCAAGCCAAAGTCGTACGCTCAACCGACTGAGCCACCCAGGTGCCCCAAAACATGAGTTTTTCAAGAGAAAAATATCGTATGGCTGCCTCTATATCTTTGAGTTCCAAATGCTGTCCTAACTCCTTCATTCATGTACGACATGATTTAGACCTGGAAAGTTCAGACTGCCCTGTGATGTATAGTCCCTTCCTATGAGGTTGGAGGGGAGGTCATCTGCATATTACTAGAGTTTCTCAAAGTTCTGTGGACCACGAGGAGACAGAGCATGTAGGGAACCACTCTCTAGAGCAAGGATCTAGTTCAGCCTGCTATGTGTCCAAGAAACATTTGCCTTAATTTGTTTTATTGTATTAATACACTAAAATCATTTTTAGAAGTTCAGTTTTTAAAAAGTTTATTAATGTTTGAGAGAACGAGAGAGAGAGAGAAAGAATCCCAAGCAGGCTCCACACCCAGCATGGGGCTTGAACTCACAACTGTGAGATCATGACCTGAGCTGAAACCAAGAGTTGGATGCTCAGCCAACTTAGCCACCCCAGTGCCCCTGAGGTTTCTTCCATTGATCTACTAGTCTACTGGTAAATAAATAACACTTGAAAAGCTTTCACATTGCATTTATGTATACATTTTTAATTAAATTCTTCTGATATCCTCATAGGCAATTCAGATACTTCCCAGAGACAATATTAACAGGACAAATTCAAGGACTTCCAGAAGCCAGGGGTGGAAGAGGGCTGGTTTCCCCAACTTAGTGACTAATCCATGTCTAACACATGACCGTCAACATCTCCAAGGGAGCTGTTTAGAGGTCATGCCCCACACCATTTTCCAGAAACAATTGGGCCATTCCAGACTCAGAATGGCCCACAGAATAGGCCAAAATTCCCCAAGTTTTCTCTAGGAAAAAAATACCCAGGGTGGGGTCACCAGATCACTCCATCCATCTTGCCTCCTTCCAGTACTCAATGCTCCAGTCCTGTATGATCCTCAGGACTTCATTCTTCACAGCTGGGCCCTCCAGCCTTGTCATTGTCTCTGCTGCGTAGTTCTGCTTCGTCTCCCTGTGAAGGACAAGAATCAGGCTTTGTTGTCTCACATTTGGTGTGCATGTGTATGTGTGTTCCTAGAAACGTACACAGAACCTTGAAGACAGAAGTGCACCACCCTGGAGACCACTCTGTTCCCATGCTGCAAACCAAGACCAGACTACTGCTCTGGAGAGTCAGGGATGGTGGCCGAGGTCCTCCGTCCAACCACTTGCTAAGTGTGGTCAGCAGCCTCAGATGGCCCAGTGATTCTGCCCTGTTATTCTCACTCTGATGGAGTCTCCTCCCTTCTTGGGCTATGGTTGGTCTGTGTCACCAGCAGAATAGGGCAGGAATGATGGATGCCACTTTCAACTGAAGAGATCAAAGACTGAGGTCTTTTTTTGGGTGTCCTCTGTCTCTCACTTGTTCTGGAGGAAGCCAGCTGCATCGTCATGAGCAGCCGTACAGAGAGTAATCGAGGCCTCCTGCCAACAGCCACATGGGTGAGCATAGAAATCACTCTTCTAAGTCTCCATCATACCCCGTCAGTGAAGACCATGAGCTAGAACTACCCAGCCAAAACGCTCCCATTGTTCTGACCCTTGGAAATGTTACAAGAAAATTAACGTGTGTTGCCTTAAGGGATTGAGCTTTGCAGTAATTTGTTACCGAGCAATAGATAATGAAAACTCCAGATACCCTTACAACCTCCACCCAGAATCCACCGCTGACTGAGAACGCTGTGGCGTCACATCTCCATGGAGGAAGCTGCCATCCCAGTTCACAGATGGGGAAACTGAGACTCAGAGAGGTAAAGGAACTTGTTCACAGTCATATGGCTGGTAAGTGGTGACTAACTCAGTTAACACAAGGAGGGAAGGTGAAGGACAGAAGGAAGTTAAAATCCGACAGGAGAGTGCAGGCCAATGTTCCCAACAGGCACCAGGAAAATATAAATCCCCAGGAAATGAGAGGAAAATCAGCAACAGCTGCAATAGCTTTTTAGGTCCAGAGTTTCCCTCTTGTCCAGGAGCTTTGCTTGGGCTGTTGTTTTTCTGCACAGGGAACCCAACAGAGACTTACAAAACAGCCCTCGCTTTCCACTTGCGCTGCTGAAAAGCCTCCTGCAGGAGCAGTATGCCCCTGCACCCGATGTCATTCTTGCTCACGTCCAGGTATCTCAGGCTCTGGTTGTGGAGGAACATGGAGGCCATAGCCTGGCAACAGACACAGGTGAACAGGCACCTTTCCAACTTGTGGGGTGGAAGCAGACAATAGACAAGTGGCCACGCCCCACATCGGAGAGCTCAGCCAATCCGAATCCTGGAAATCACACCCCCTAGAATGAGGCATTTCCTTCCAATAAGTACGTGCTACAGATGCGTCAGTTTTTTCTTGTAGTTTAGGATGGCTGTCCAGGGTAGGCTATAAAAGTCCTAACTCCAAGAAGTGAGGAGCCACACAATCTCTTTTAGAAATTGATTGTCACTGTGCATTAGCTTTGTTCATTCAAAAAATATTTATTTAGCACCACCTGTGTACCAAGGCACACACCCATGAAGAAAACAGCATCCCTGGCTTCCTGGAACTCATAGTTGATTGGGGGTGGTGGGGGGCAGGCAGGTCACCAGATAAATATATGCAAAGAGCATGGTTTCAGTATTCTAGAAAGATACCTTTGCCCTCACAGGCAGTGTTCATGGCAAAAGGGAGAGACAGGTCCAGAAAGGAGCTGAGTCACAGAAGTGCTGTGTATCATAAATTCAGAACAGGCATATAAGAGGAAGTGGTGCGTGGGTGAGCGAAAGGTACAAGAAGGGGGTGGTTTTGGCTCCCATCTTTGAACAAGGAGTACAATCTCCCCAGGAGCAAGGCTATTATAAGCAGTGCAGAGCAGACATAACAGAGGAGGCCTTGGGATCCCTGTGTCTCCTACTTGTGGACTGTTTGCTTTCATTCTGAGTGCTTGCCTCCCCTGCCCTGTGCATCTCTGCTAGCCCATAAATGACAAGCTGGGAGCTGCTGCCCAAGCCAAAACTACAAGGGCATCACTCAGCTTTGCCTTAGTTTACAAAGGCCCTGACTTTCTTTCTGTCAGGTAGGTCCCTGGTCCTCCCTGTGCACACCAGCCAAAAAGTTCCCTAACCTCATTTAGAGTCACTTAAATCATTTCCTTTTGACAGAAGGAGGCAAGTCATTCTAAATTAATTATTTTTTAAAAGCTTTTATTTTTTATTAAATAAAAAAATGTTTATTTCTTTTTGAGAGAGTGTGTGGGAGCAGGGGAGGGGCAGAGAGAGAGGGAGACACAGAGTCTGAAGCAGGCTCTAGGCTCTGAGCTGTCAGCACAGAGCCGGACGTGGGGCTTGAACTCACAAACTGTGAGATCATGGCCTGAGCTGAAGTCGGATGCTAAACCGACTGAGCCACCCAGATGCCCCCAGATTGTATTTTTAACTAATCTCCATACCCAATGTTGGGCTCTAACATACAATCCTGAGATCAAGAGCTGCAAAGCATCCCTAAAATAATTCTAATTATAAATAAGACGCACAGGTATGTGAGGACTGTTTTTAAAATGAAAAGAATAAGCAATAGAAGTCTGGGTTCTTCTTGGGAAAAATAAAGATGTCGATGGCTTTTCTACAAGACTAGAATTCTATAGAATGAAATCTAGGGGATTTTTAGATCAAGAAGAGGGAGGGAGGGGAGGGTGGGTGATGGGTATTGAGGAGGGCACCTTTTGGGATGAGCACTGGGTGTTGTATGGAAACCAATTTGACAATAAATTTCATATATTAAAAAAAAAAAAGAAGTTTGGGATACAGAGGGGTCTATGAATTTCATACTCAGCCAGGTTACTGCTCATCAGTGAAAAGTAGTAGATTTTGAAAAGTAGTCTCACACAAGCAAAGGCTTAGAGAACACTACATAAATGCTCATCTGGAAATTTATTTCATTCTTTTTGTTTGTTCATTTGTTTTTCAAGTTTGTTTGTTTATTTATTTATTATTGTTTTTAATATTAAATTTATTGCCAAATTGGTTTCCATACAACACCCAGTGCTCATCCCAACAGGTGCCCTCCTCAATGCCCATCAGCCACTATTTCATCCTTGAAAATGTATTTCACTCAATTTAAGAGATAAATCAGTATTTAAAACCCAAGATTAAATTTCTGGAGAAAAACAATCATGAGCTGGGGCACTTGGCTGGCTCAGTTGGTGGAGCATGCAACTCTTGATCTTGAGGTTGTGAGTTTGAGCCCCACATTGGATGTAGAGATTACTTAAAATAAAAAATCTTTAAAAAATGAAAAAGAATCATGAGCTACAATGAACAATGAAATTTTTTTTTACTGGCTAATTATCAACAAAAGTGAAATCCATTATCAGGATATCCTAAGAAATTAGAGATGTAGGGGAAGCTGGGTGGGATAGTTGATTAAGCGTCTGACTCTTGATTTTGGCCCAGGTCATGATCTCATGGTTTGTGAGATAGAGACCCAAGTCAGGCTCCATGCTGAACATGGATCCTGCTTAAGATTCTCTCTCTCCCTCTCTCTACTCCTCCCCCTCTCTCTCTAAAATAAAAAGAAAGAAAGAAATTAGAGATGTAACATAAAACAATGATTTTAATGATCTAGACTTAAAACCTAAATTATACTAATAGAGAACAGATTATGTGGGCAGAAAAGAGGCAAAGCACTTTCACCCATATCCACTGATCACCAGAGAAGAGACGTTTCCAAATCTTTTCCAAATACTTAATTTAACCACAATACTCATTAAAAATAGGATGAATCTTGCCAAATCTTTGGCTAGTGTGCATGTTAGCATAGAGACCATTTAGGAGAAGAAGAAGAAAAAATATATATGTAAAGAAAAGAATTTATAAGTACAAAAGTTGATTTCAGAAGGCCAACTATCTCAGGCATCAGTCCACAGCCAACAAATACACTTTCTTTTACTGGATGGAAGACTGTTTCCTAGAACATTGGTACTCCAAGTGTACCATGCCAGGGAACCACTTGGGCATGCTGGTCAAAGAGAGCCCGCCTCCAGAGCACCACGCGACCCAGCAGCCCTACTTCTGTGTACTCAACCAAAGGAGCTGGAACCAGGATCTCCAAGAGATACCTGCGCCTCATTCCCTGCAGCATTACTCATGATAGCTACCCTCCGGAAACAGCCTGCATGCCCACCAGCAGATGAATGGATAAAGAAAACATGGTGTTTACACACAATGGTATATTACTCAGCTGCAAGAAAGAAGGAAATCCCACCATTTGTGATGTCAGAGATGCACCTTGCCATAGTTATGCTGAACAAAACAAAACAGACCAAGAAAGACCAACACTGCAATAATTTCTAACGACTCCCCAGATGAACAAGTTCCCAGTCTGAGGAACCACCTTCAGAACCACTGCACACAAGCTTCCTGGAAGACCTGGATCCTGCATTCCACTAAGAATTTTACAGACCATTGTCCTCATTGCAAAGGAGGGGATGGGGGTAACTTACTCCAGAATCTGGAGGACAGACTCAGGATTCTCGAGGGCCTCAAAGAGCAGGATAACACCATCGTCCTTCAGACTGTTAAAACCCAGGTCCAGGCTTCTCAAATTTTTATTTTTATCCAGAGCAGAGGCCATTTCCTGACAGCACTCGGAGGTCAGGTTACAGTTTCTCAGCCTGCAAAGGAACACATGTCAAGAAAACCAATGAAACACCCTTAGATTTTATTTGGATAAAATAAAAACCCGCTTTTTTTTGGATATAACATCAAGATATTATTATCATGCTGTATCATTCACCAATTTAGATTGTACAAATCAACGTCATTTAGTATATTTACAAAGGTGCACGTTTGCCACAATTTTAGGATATTTTCAGTACCCCAAAAAGGAACACCCTGTACCCTTTTAATTCCCAGATTCTTCCCCCAGCCACCCCCCCCCCCCCAGTCTAGCAACTGCTGTCTGGATATTAATCTGAAGGAAGTGAGATCAGGATCTCAAAAAGAAATATGGCATCTTTCATTTACCATAATATTTTCACGATTCATCCATATTGTAGCATGTGTCAATATGTCATTCCTTTTTACGGTTGAATAATATTCCATCATATGGATGCACCGACCCTTCTTCATTCACACATCAGCTTATAAACACTAGGGTTGTTTCCACTTTTTGGCTATTGTAAATAATGCCCCATGAGCATCGGTGTACAATTTTTGGTGCGGATGTACGTTTTTTATTTCTGTCGTGTGTATACCTGTGAGTGGAATTGCTGACTCATGTGTTAGGTCTAGATTTAACTTTTTGAGGAGCAGCTAGACCATTTTCCAAAGCAGCTGTACCATTTTCTGCTTCTTTTTGGGGAAGCTGAAAGTGTAATGGGTTCAGGGGGTATTTTGTGCCACTCTCTCATTTCTGGTTTTATGAGCTAGAAAATTTATGGTTGAAGACCATCTGAGTTTATTTTCTATTAATAATAGACAAAAGCACTGTGCATTGGTGCTCTGAGACTAATTTCAACATGTGTGGGGTGGTCTTGCACACTAATAAACAATTCTTAGACGTCAATAGGGTCCAAGAATTCAACTCACTTCTGATACCGTCTACAGATCATCAGATTGTACAGGTTAAGGGCTCAGTCCTGCAAGACTGCTTCCCCTACATCATCCCCTCCCTAGATACCAGCCACGAGCCCAGACTATTACCTATGCTTCTGAACAGTGGGTTATAAACTGAAGGTTCCAGTGCCTTCTTCCAACCTAGGAGGCCAATCACCTGTTACCCGTGCTTCTGATCGACTGACTATAGATCAGAGGTTCCTATGACCCCCTCCTTGGATTTGATTAATTTGCCAGAGCGGCTCACAGAACTCAGGAAACCCATTTACTCATTACATTACCATTTTATTATAAAAGGTTAGAACTCAAGAACAGCAGACGGGAGAGGTGTGTAGGGCCAGGCATGGAGAAAGGATGTGGGGGGTTCCATGTCCTCTCCAGGTGTGCCTTTCTTCCCACATCTGAACGTGTTCATCCACCCAGAAGCTCTCAGATCCCATCCTTTGGGGTTTTTATGAGGCTTCATTATGTAGGCATGATTAATTAAATCATTGGCTATGGGTGGCTGGTTCCACCTGCCTCTCCTCTTCTCTCTTCTCCCCAGAGGTCAGGGCATAGGACTTAAAGTTCTAACCCACTCATCACAAGGCTGGTCCTTGGGGCAGCAAGCCTCCATCCTTAGGAACTTTCCACAAACCACCTCATTAACATAATAAAAGATGCCTTTATGGCTCTCACCACTTAGGTATTTCCAAGGGCTTGGGGACCTCTGTGCCAGAAATAGGGACGAAGACCAAATACATATTTTTTATGTTATAAGTCACAGTACCATACATCCTGACACAAGGGAAATCATTTAAAGAATTCATGATGGGGCACCTGGGTGGCTGAGTCAGTTAAGCATCCAACCTCAGCTCAGGTCATGTTCTCACGGTTCGTGAGTTTGAGCCCCATGTCAGGCTCTATGCTGACAGCTCAGAGCCTGGAGCCTGCTTCTGATTCTGTGTCTCCCTCTCTCTCTGCCCCTCCTCTGCTCATGCCTCTGTCTCTCTCTGTCTCTTAAAAATAAATAAACATAAAAATTTTTTAAAAAGAATTTATGATAGAGATCAGTGCACACACACACACACACACACACACACACACACAGTCATGCACACATGCACGGCTACCTCAATCACTCTGTTATACTCCAGGCAGTCTCAAACAAGACATTCTGGGACTCACACCAGCCTCTGTAGAGGGCACAAAGAGTGCTGTAAGGCACTGCAAAGCTGTTTTGCTCCTTCGTCTTTCAAGGCATTTTCTGCCAAACTCAGATGGGTCAGGTTCTCGTTTCTCTTGAGGGAAGAAGTAAGACTTGTACAAGAAAGCAGTGTGAGGTCACAGTTCTCCAACCTGTTGGGCAGAAAGACACAGATGGGATGCAATTTCATTCATGTGCATGTCCCAAACTGAGAGAGGAACATGGCCATCTGGAGTGTCCTTTTCAGTGTGAAAGTGTCATCACACCTCTGTAACCACCCCTTAGGGCTTCCGAGTCCTAAAGGAGAGGTTATCAGCCTTCCTGTGAGGCTAGGGGAGTGGAGGAGATGTGGGTCAGGAAAACAGCAATAGGGATTTACAAGGATGGGAAAGAGACCACCAATGACTAAACAATACATAATGGGCACCGGGGTGGCCCGGGAGAGACAGCCCTTCACAAGCTTCAAAAATGTATGCTTAAAAGAGATGCATTTTAAAGACATGAGCAGGTATTCATAGTCTGCTGTGAATAGTAAGGTCATGAAAACATTCTCATAGTAATAAAGGAAATACAAGTGAGAACAATGAGGTACCACCTCCTGTTCGGCAGACTGGCAAAAAACAGTAAGGAGAAGACAGATGGACGGTAACAGCAGTGGACGAGGGACTGGAGTTCTGGGAACTGGTGGCTACCTGCTGGAGAGGCTGCAAACGGGTGCAGAGATGCTGGAAACAAGCAGGTAAAATGGAACACAGACGCTGTCCATGACCCAGAGATCCTACTGCTGGAGCATTCATCACAGTGTGTGTGTGTGTGTGTGTGTGTGTGTGTGTGTGTGTGTGTACAGCCCAAACCTCAGCGGCCAGCAGATGGTGCATATTCACACACACGTGATCATCCAGTAGTGAAGGTGAATAGATTTCCAAAACCACTGAGCACGAAAGTGTCGGTTGATCAGAAAAAGAACACATACTAAGCTGAGGCCACTTATGTGAAATTCAAAGCCATGAAAAACTGTGTGGTGCTCAGTTTAAGAATACATGTGTGGGGGGCCTGATCAGCCCAATTCGAGGTGGCTATCATGAGGTGGGGGAGGGGGGCAGGAATCAATACAATTAGTGAGGAAGGAAAATAATACTGGTGAGCCTCTAGTTCATAAACTAGATGACAGATATATCAGGCTCACTATAATTATGTATTCCAGGGTCTTGGGTATAAATGTGTACTTTTATGGAGACATTCTTGGTCTGTTCTCAGCTTTTCATGGACCCGTCTATGTAATTATATCAGTCACCAGACTTAAGTTGGCACACATTCCCCCATGACTGCTTTTCTCCCAGAAGCACTCAGTTCACCACACAAATGAACAGCAGTCATGACAATAACAGAAAGATTTATGACAGCCTCTCCAGCTGGGCCATGGACAGGTAATATTCCCCAAATGTCTCCAGGTAGCTACTTCCTAATATTAGTGTCTTTGAGTGTATGTTACTTCTGAGATGCCTGGCAATATCAATCCAACTTTTAGGGTTAAGTGAGCAGTCTTCCAGGCTACGGAGGCCACAGAAAAATGCCCAGCCTGAACCCCTGGGGAAAATGGTACCCGTGTAGACACATAGATCCCATGAGCCGTCTCACATCCTTGTTTTTCACACAGAGTGACTCCAGGGGTTACTTCCATCCTTTCCAGCAGGAAAGCTTCAGCACTTGGGGTCAGACCCAACTGGCATGGTCTTGCAACTGGGCTCTAACTATGAAGCAGGGACTCAATTCAGCCCTTGAAATACAGCTTCTTTTTACAGTCATCTGACAAGCAATCTTCAAGATGAAGGACTGAGATTTCAGTCATGTGAGACAAGTCTTCCCATGTCACGCACTTGCCATCTTGCCAAGCTAGGTTTCCATCTCAAGTCGACCGCTAGCAAACTACTGTGCTGCCCTACCTCCAGTCTGGCCACCTGAGCCTGGTTCCGTTAAATGTCGAGATTATCCAGGCTCCACTCAGCTCTGACGGGTGTGAAGGAGCAGAGCTGGCAGATGGAAACAAGAGACTGCTCAAGTTGTGTCGGTTCAGCGTCACACACAGAGAGACTGGTCGGGATGCTGAGCACTTGGGTGCTGGTAGATGTTCAGCCATTAACTCTGGAGAACAAAAACCCTGATGTGCAGTGTCTACCAATGTCTAGTGTGAATGCCCCCACAGTGGCTGATTTCAAGCTACCAATGTCAAGTTGTGGGACGCACAGTTGGGGAGAGACGTGCAGGAGCACCCCACCACACAAATGCAACAACCTCAGAAACACATACTGGGAGTTGGCAAACTATGGCCATGGGCTAAGTCTGGCTGGCCACCTGGTTTCGTACAGCCTGTGAACTAAGAATTTAGAAAACTTTTTAGGGGCGCCTGGGTGGTTCAGTTGTTAAGTGTCTGACTCTTGATTTTGGCTCAGGTCATGATCTCACATCATGAGTTTGAGACCCATGTCAGGCTCTGCGTTGGCAGCTTGGAGCCTGCTTAGGATTCTCTCTCTTTACCCCTCTCCCCGCCTCAAAATACATAAACATTAAAAAAAAAATTTTAATGGTGAAAAAAGATCAAAGAACAATACTTTGTGGCACATGGAAATTAAATGAAATTCAAATCCTGTGCCCACAATAAATATTAGTAAATTATATAGTGAATAGAGTTATTAATAAATTTTTAATAAATTATTAATAATAGCTATTAATAACTTGTATTATTCACAGATGCTTAACAAATTAATAATAATACAGTTTTATTGAACATAGCCATACCTATTCATTTACATATTGGCCATGGAAACTTTAGACCTATAACGGCAGAGTTGAAAAGTCATGACAAAAGACTGTATGGCCCACAAAGCTGAAAATACTTATCTGGACCTTTATAGAAAAAGTTTGCTGAATGCTGGCATCAATAATAGTATAGTAAAGAAATTAGGAGGTGATGAATTTTGATAATCTATTATTCTTTTTTCTTTTTTTCTTTTTTTGGTGGGCTCTATGCCCAATATGGGGCTTGAACTCACCCCACATGCTTTACTGACTGAACCAGCCATGTGCCCCTAAATTTGTTTTTTTCATATAGTTTATTTAATTGTAAGTCTGTATAACTTTGTAATAATGGCGTTTGAAAATCATGCATAGAAACTAGAGCCCAGCTGGTTTTTCTTTTCTAGTGCCATGCTAACTGCTCTTAACAGGACAAGGTAACATTCGTCGTAAGGTGTATGTAACCCAATGTGAACTGCATCGTCTAAAGTGTTAGCCATCAAGTAAGACCAAATGTTTCTGTCACTGAAGTGTTCTGAACTATACCTTGATGCTTAAAAGCAAAATCTTGGCTAGAACAACCTTCACCTCCTAGGATCTATTTTTTAAATCTTCTGTCCCCTGTGGTTATCAACTGCATGTACCAGGCCTCCAGAAACTAGTATGTTAAACTGAACCAACTTGATGGGAATGACTATAGGGCTTGTTTTCCAAAGAAGAGCATCGTTTAGAGTAGCGAAATTATAAGCCTGCTTTAGGCATGTTGTAAAGCTGTTGGAGAAGTAACTCCTCAAGTTTTGTGAGTGGAAATGTAGTTCTCAAGTCACACTATGCTTTAAGAGGTTGTAACAAATATAAACAAATTAAAAAAAAGAAAGAAAGAAAATCAGCTCACAAAACTCCTGTGTTCTTTGAAATCACCTCTTGCAAGCCAGTATGAGGGGAGTCAAGCTCACCACTGGAGGCTCTAGTCTTGTATCTTAGACATATCTAGGATATGGTCAAATTGTAGAGTGTGAAAAGTTGAGTGAAAGTTAGAACCAGGGAGTAGAATGTTGGTTGCCAAGGTCAGGAGTGTAGCGGTAAGGGGGAGAAGATGGTCTTTGGGTTGTAAGATGTGTGAATTGTGGGGATCTAACATACAGCTGTAGTTAACAGCACCGTATTATATACTTGAAATTTGCCAAGAGAGGAGATCTTAAATGTTCCTTCCCCCAAATGGTAACTAGGTGAGGTTGATGGTGATGATTATTTCTCAACGTGTGTGTATATCAAATCATCATGTTGTACACCTTGGAAAAAAAAAAAAAACAACAACTAGATCGAAAGAAAGATGGCAGGCAGACCACACATGTAATCCCACCTCCGGAAAACCAGTCTGGGTCTCTCTCAATCCCAGGCTTGTCTTACCTGAGACGCTGTAGATAACACTGTGGGTACTTCAAGGCTGTGCACAGAAACTCCATGGTCTCACATCTCACTTCTGTGCCTTGTATTTCCAAGTGTCTCATATACCAGTTTTCAATCAAAACTTGGAAGAAGTCTTCATTCAACATGGAGGGATTCACATGTCTAAAGCTGGAGAAGTAAGCAGCGCCTAGTTACAAGATCTTATCGGCTAATTAGTTCTTTTTACAAAAACAGCTTTACTGAGGTATAAATGATATATCAGTAAACACATATATCATGTATTTAAGGATTATCATTTGGTGTTGGATATATATATATAATACACTCATGAAATTATTACCACAGTCAAGGTGGCTAATTAGTCCTTCTTATCCTCCAGCTTTATTGAGATGTGATCGACACATAACAATGTATGAGTTAAGGTGCACAATGTGTTGATTTAATACACTAATATATTGAAGAATGGTTGCTGCCTTGGCGTTGGCTAACACCCTCATCCCATTACAAAATTATCATTACTTGTTTTATGATGGGAACGTTGAAGATCAACTCTTGGCAACTTTG
Source organism: Panthera uncia (assembly GCF_023721935.1). Taxonomy (NCBI): domain Eukaryota; kingdom Metazoa; phylum Chordata; class Mammalia; order Carnivora; family Felidae; genus Panthera; species Panthera uncia. The sequence goes on from NW_026057588.1 coordinate 3,797,825, forward strand.
GAGTTTACAATACAGTATTGTTGACTACAGTCACAATGCTGTCTTATCAGATCCCCAGAACTTATCTTCTAACTGGAAGTTTGTACTTTTTGACCAACACATGCCCATTTGCTAATCAGTTCTACATTCAATTAGTCTATACACATGTGAGAGCCTTTCTGTGTGGTCCAGGGCTCCGAACCAGGTTGTTCTCAGCTCAGCTTGGCCTCCCTGGTTGGGCAAACTTACATATATCCCTTACCTTCCAAACTTCAGTTTTGAGTCCACGAGAGAGTGAAGGATGCCTTCTCCTTCAGATGGGTATGGGAATTAACATACATGATACCTGTAATTGGTACTGCACGGTGCTTGATGTACAGTAGGCACTCGATAAGTGGGAGCTAATAATAATCGTTATAGTAACAGCAGAGAAAATAGGTCAGATGCTGGCTAGGGGCAATCCCATGATGTCTGGTGGGCTATTTCAAGCAATTTTGAGGAGCTACTGGGTTTCTAGGTATTAAAAAGCACAGGGAGCAAGAACATGGGGTATTGGCTATCAGAACAGACTCTGGAGACAAGATGTCCAGTTTAAATCCATATTTTAAGTACATATCAGCTGTATCATCTTGTGCCTCAGTTCGTTCATCTGTGAAATGGGGAAGCCTACCCCATTTGTATGTTTTTTTAAACAAAAAAAATTTTTTTTTACTATTTATTTATTTTTTGAGAGACAGAGCATGAGCAAGGGAGAGGCAGAGAGAGAGAAGGAGAGACAGAATCGGAAGTAGGCTCCAGGCTTTGAGCTGTCAGCGCCGAGCCTGACACGGGGCTTGAACCCACAAACTATGAGATCATGTCCTGAGCTGAAGTTGGACCTTTAACTGACTGAGGCACCCAGGCGCCCTTCCATTTGTATGTCTTAACGGAAAAGTGACCTCACTGATATGTGGACCTAAAACAACAACAACAACAACAACAACAACAACAACAACAACAACAAACCCTAAAGCTCAGGAAGAGATATGTTTTTGTGGTTGTCAGGCAGGAGGTGGAGGAATTGGGTGAGGGTGGTCAAAAGGTACAAGCTTCCCGGTACTGGGGACATGACGTACAGCCTGATGACTGTGGTTAACACCACTGGCTGGTCTATTTGAAAGTTGCCAAGAGAGCAGATCCTTCTTATCACAAAGAAGAAAAAAATTTAACTTCTAGAAGGTGATGTGTGTATTTTTTTTAATTTTTAAAAATTAAACTAACTCTAGAAGGTAACTCTAGAAGGTGACTCTAGAAGGTGATGTGTGTATTTTTTTAATTTTTAAAACTATTTATTTTTGAGAGAGAGAGAGAGTGCATGAGTAGGGGAGAGGCAGAGAGAGAGGGAGCATTAGTCTGCACACCTTAAACTTACACAGAGCTGTTTGTTCTGCCTCATTACAACTAGAAGGGGGAAAAATATAAACATGGGTGGTTTCTGCAAGTCTATGTGAGCAGAGAAGGGGAAGAAAAACGGGATGGGAAGCAGACTGTTTCCATGGAATTCCCTCCAACCAGGGTCTGTGTTATACGCACATTAGTTTTTCCAGTGGACATCGAGGGTGTCTCAGAGCTGCATGAAGAGCCCTCGCTGAATCAGTCTCCATAAAAGTGTTTGTCACAGCCAGGACTTCCAAACTCGCATGTGTCCAAAACACGGAGCAGAAGTCTCGCCACCAGAGAAAACACTGATTGCTGCTTTCCGGTCTGTGTGCAAGAGACAAAAAACCCCGTGGCTTGTCGTCAGAGATTAAACTTGAGCAAACCCACTTGTAAACCCAGGGCTGGTGTTCCCTTACCTTGGTTGTGATCCACAGACCCCTTTATGACTCCAGTAAGACTCCCTCACTTAAAAAAAAATGCCCAGAAGAACCATTACAAGATTTCGCATTTTATTCCAGGAAGACTTGTAGCCTTAGGTAAAGAAAGGTACCTGTATTTCCCCATGACTTAGAAAGAAAGAGAGTTGCTGTTTTAACCACTTAGGATTTATATGGAGGCAGAGATTAAATTATATCTGCATTCTCTAGTCTTACTCTTTGCTTATAAAACTGTTATTAAAAATTAAAAAAAAAAACCCTGTGTAGGAGAATAAGGGAATATTAGTCTCTTTTGGCATGGTGAGTGCAGGAGAGGAAAATGCATAGCTAGACTCACATGTAATGTAGTGTGGCTCTGGAAACACCTGCTGATTTCCCCCTTCATTTCTCCCCATGCAATCTTTTTCAGAAAGGCTGACCAAGAGGTGCCTATGAGGAATTTTGTTTCATGCTGTTTGTATTAAATAGTTGGAAATAACCCACAAGCATACGAAGGGGGAACTGCTATAATTATCTCCAGTACACCTATTTTTGGGAGACTTTAGTACACCTCGTTAAAGAAGAACCATTAAAGAAAGTGTGCACAGATATTAAAATACTTCTAAGACCGGAGCCCTGGGTGGCTCGGTGGGTTGAGCGTCCGACTTCAGCTCAAGTCATGATCTCACAGCTCGTGGGTTCGAGCCCCGCGTTGGGCTCTGTGCTGACAGCTCGGAGCCTGGAGCCTGCTTCGGATTCTGTGTCTCCCTCTCTCTCTGCCCGTAACCCACTCGCATTCTGTCTCTGTCTCTCTCAAAAATAAATAAACATTAAAATTTTTTAAAAAATATTTCTAAGACCTGTTAGGTGAAAAAAAAGAAAAGTTTGGAATACTTACACTAGCATGTAATTTTTGTTTAAAATAAAATCCCATTAAATAAAGCCATGTACGTTTCATATCCATTTTAAATACAAATACATCAAAATAATACCAACTACGTGTATGGGAGTGGGGAGAGGAATGGATACAGGTAGTCAAAGCATGCAAACCATTTACCATGTTATATATTTGAAAGTCACTAAGAGAGTAGATTGTAAAAGTTCACACACACACACACACACACACACACACACACAAATTGTAACCATGTGAGATGAGTGATATGTTAAGTAACTTTATCATGGTAATCATTTTGCAATGTGTACATATATAAAATCACTACGTTGTATACCTGAAACATATATCAATGTTATATATCAATTATAGCTCCAAAAAAGCTGGGATAAATATACCAACTCTCTTCAAGAACTGCAAACGTTATCAACAGACTCACCAACACAAAGGAAATTTCTCACCTTAAAAAAATTTTTTTTTAGTGTTTCTTTCTTTTTGACAGACACAGAGAGACAGAGTGTGAGCACGGGAAGGGCAGAGAGAGAGAGGGTGACACAGAATCAGAAGCAGGCTCCAGGCTCTGAGTTGTCAGCACAGAGCCTGACGTGGGGCTCAAACTCATGAACTGTGAGATCATGACCTGAGCCAAAATCGGATGCTTAACCGACTGAGCCACCTAGGTGCCCCAAAATGAAATAAAATTGAAAAATGCCATGTCAGGGGGGCACCTGGGTGGCTTGGTAGGTTGAGCCTCCAATTTCAGCTCAGGTCATGATCTCATAGTTTGTGAGTTTGAGCCCTGTGTTGGGCTCTGTGCTGACAGCTGGGAGCCTGGAGCCTGCTTTGCATTGTATGTCTTCTTCTCTTTCTTACCCTTCCCCCCCAAAAAAAACCTCCAAATAAACATTAAAAACATTTTTTTTTTTTAAATGCAGTGCTCAGTAGTCACACGTAGCTAGTGGTTCACTTATTGGATAGTGCATTTCCACTCTCAGAGAAAACTTCCATTGGACAGCACCTCCCTACAGACTAATGAGCTGGAGACACACAGAAGTAGGGGGGACAGATGCAATGTCCCCATGTAGAAGGGGGGGAGGGGATGCAGACTAGAGATAAAGAAGGTAAACAAATCACTTTGCTTCTCCAGGATTCTCCTGGTTTTAGCATGCAAATCTGCATCCTGGGAGCACCTCCTGTCCTGGTTTTAAAATGGAAAGTCCCTTATGTAAGGGACCGCCTCAGGACAGGTGGTCGCCCTGGACGCCGGGAGGACCGCAGGCAAGGTCCCTGGACAGGTCAGGCTGCCCAAGCGGAGAGGAGAGCACTCACTCAGTGGAACGGAGGGATTCTGGGTGGGGTGTGGACACTTGGGTGACGGTCGGGGTGATGGTCAGTTTTAGACACCGCAGGTGTCTACAGTGCTTCAGACAAAAAGCAGACACCTGCATGTCTTTGACCTTGCTGATGGTCAAAGCAGCTTTCTGACAATCATTTAGGATCTGGCTCACAAATGCCTCCTCCTGGATTTCATGCAGACAGTACAATAGCTGTGGGACGCCGTGGTGTGGGGTTGGGGGGCCAAATTCATGTGACAGGGCTGCAACTTTCAACAACTTCTTTCTATTACTCAAGGTCAGCTTGCATCGGAATGACTTCTCCGCGGCTAAAGCGCACGCTTCATTTAAAAGGCCAAATAGGAAAAGCCCCATCTGAGCGAGATAGTTTTTCTTTCTTCCGGGGTAGGCTATCAGGCGTGTGACGTGAACGCTGTCCAACACCTGGAAATTTCTGAGTCTTTGCGGGGAGGAGAGGACGTACCACAAGGCAGCAAAGAATTCCTGGAAGCTCATGAAGGCAAAAGTGTAATGGTCTTGGTCACCTGCAACCCTTTGAAAAATATTCACACGGAGAAAAGTGGCAACGGTGGTGCTCCAGGTCTTTTGGGTCAAACACCCATTTCATGTTCCACATACCCTCTGCAGCCAAGTAACACAGAGCTCTCAGCTGTTCTTGGTGAGTGTTGCTGGGAAGTCCTCCAGCCTTGGTGGGAAATAAGCTAGACAGATACTGGGCGAATAGAGCCGTGGCATTTGGATACATCTGCCTGAGATCTGCTCCTCTCTCCATCTGCTGCCTCAGACAAGAGCACACCATCCAGCAAACCACAGGGACCTGGCACATGGACAAGAGAATCGTGTTTCCCATGACGAAACTCAAGGCTTCATCAGCTTCCCTCTTGTTTCCGAAATAGGTCCTGAAATACTTGCCTCTTTCTGCCATACCAAACCCTGCAAGGGTTATAAAAGAGGGCTGTTTTAGGAAGGGCTTAAGTTTCCTCCGAGACGTGAACCTCAGAGTGATCAGTATAGTGGCTTCAGGAAGCATTCTTTTGCTCAGCAAACTGGTCAGCAGGATAGACCCAGGCAATTTCTGGCTCCAGTCCTCACTCAGGTCAGTTGGTCTATCTGTGAGGGTTAATGTTACCTCCTCAAAGCCATAAAAGAGGAGCAGAAGTTGGTCTGGTTTGGACATAATCTTGGACATGAGAGCTTTTGACCCTGGCCACTTATGGGCAATCAGCTCCGAGAAGCTCTGCTTGTCCACCTGGGCCACTTCCCGGCAATGGATGTAGAAAGCACACCAGAACTTATGGGGGTAGAACTTGTTTTGTGCCCACTCCAACATCACCTTTTTGGCTATGGTTGTTTTTCCAACCCCAGCAACTCCCTGTAGGACCACAGTCATGGGCTGTCTCCCTTGAGGTCTTCTGGGAAAAAACAGACATGGTAAGAACCTCTTGTGTCTCTCTTTCTTGGTAGAAGAAGTCTAGATGGTTCCCAGGCCAAGTGGTCTTGCTACATGTTGTGGAACACTCATCGATCACGTGCAGTTTGTACTCTTGTATTTTATCTAGATGAGCAAGATGGGAGAAATACAGATACAACATCAGGGTTATCTGCGAGAACTAATTGAACAAAAAGAAAACTGACCTTGATGCCTACATCAAGCCCCACAACACACCTGCACACGCCATGCACTTTTCTGGAGAGCACTGCACAATGTTAGAAGCTGCGAGTAAACAGGAGAGTCCACTTGAAGTGGCTTAAACAGAACAAGGGTTGCTTTTTATTAAAGAAATATGGGGAGGGTGGTGTAGAGATGTTGAAATCGGTTTCGTGGTTCTGAAGCTTCAGGGCCAAGTAATATCACATTTCTATGAGCCCATTCTTCATATTTCTTGCCTCATGAATAAGACACTGCTATTGTAGCTATGTTATTGTTATGTAGTGGGTTATGGCATTTGTATTCAAAGCAGAAATAGTGGGGAGGAGGGACATACTAACAGCTCATGTCTACTTTTATCAGTACAAATTCATGAACTCAGGAGATTTTTAATTATATCTTATGGCCTAGAGTTGTCAGATAGTTAACCCCAATTTTAAGGGAGTCTGGAAAAAATATTTCCCTTAGGGCTGGTCACATATTACCCCTAATTGAAACTGGATTCTGTTAGCACATGAGATATGGGGTCAGGAGTTAACAGGATCTGTCACAACCTTCATCCCAACATGTGATTCTCTTTCTTTCTTTCTTTCTTTCTTTCTTTCTTTCTTTCTTTCTTTCTTTCTTTTTCTTTTCTTTCTTTCGTTCTCTCTCACTCTCACTCTCACTCTCACTCTCACTCTCTCTCCCCTCTCCTCAACAGGAAACTTTACAAATTAGACATGCTGTCTGGTACAATTGCATTCCCCCCACAGCCCCAGCTGATGGGTAGAAGGAAGCTTACTATAAGTCCAAGATCTATGGACCTGTTAGCTCTATGAGGGTAAGCCAGTCACAGAATCTCAGCCCCCAGCCTGCCATCTCCAAAATAAAGTAGGGTTTATGACTCTGTCTCAGACTGTGGTGTCAGAACTATAAGCCCTCCAGTGTTTGTTGAACAGGTGAAATCTAACTGTGCTAAGGCTGGAGTTGGGAAACCCACATCCCACTTACTACATGCTTTCATGGCAGATAAGAATGCTGGCCTTGGGCTCTTGGTTCCTTTTGACCTCGTCTCTTCACACAACCTGACTGAGAAGCACAAACTCACTTCGCACAAAAATAATTTGGGTTCTTTGTAGAATCTGACTTCTGATGGCCCAGGATGGTGGAATGAAGAAGAGGACGGAATAAGAGATGCACTGTATTTGTCTGCCTACCAACCGTTCCCATTCTGGCAAGAGCACTACCATGATTCTTTAGGAAAACCTCCTCTTGCAGCCCTCAGTTTGTTAAATTGGGCTGTGGGCCGGTCCTATTACCAAGCTCTCTCTGAAGTTCATGAACCAGTCTTAACCAACCAGAGCATTTCATCACATCATTCATTCATGAGCTTGGGACCTCAGTTCATTAGATGAGTCAGTTCTAGGATGAGTGCTGGAGAAATGAGAAAATACTCCTCTTTCTGCTGATGCTAAGTGGGTACAATGTATGTGTAGGGTAGCTGGTGATCAAGATGGCCACCATGGCAGGAGACACTACTTGAAACTGGGTCCCACAAAAGAAGAGGGAGCTAGAAGGACAGAGCGATGTCTCAAGGATGTAGCTGGGGCCCCTGCCTCCATCTGGGCTGGTGGCTGGACTTTGAGTTATGTGTGTCCCCAACTACTCTTTTATCTTAAGTTCTGATTCATAGAAGAGATGCTGACTTACTCATTTATAATCTGCCCTGCTTCAGGAACTGAGCTTCTCACCCTAACCCACAGCCTATTTTCCTCCAGGCTTTGTCACGATGCCAGCACATACCAGATTCTCTTTCCTCCATATTCACTGGCATTTCTCTTGGGTTTGCATCTGCTGGCTCCAGTCTGGGTAGAATGTCTGGAACAGACGGGGAAGGAGAATATTCCACTGGAATGACTGACAGGACAGGGAAAGCCATGTGGAGGGGATGGGATCTTTCAGGATGGGGGCAACAATTCACCACCTTAGTCCAGGGAGAAGAACATTGTCTTGACCCCATCATGACATTAGGAAGTGAGAAAATGGTGCTGTTTTAGGATGTACTGAGGAAGGTGTTCAAAAACAAATTTATAGCCTAGCCAAACACAGAGGGAGAAATAAACACAAAAACACACACACACGTGTATGTGTATATAAAATATATACAGACTTTAATATATATGTATGTTCACATATAGATGTATTTGTATAAATCTATGTGCAGATTTATATGTATATGAACATAATCATATATATACATGTATACACGTATAGTCATTGATTCTTCTTATTCATGCCATTTATGTTCTATAAAATTACTGTGAACATTCAATTAGCCAATACTGCTCCCATGTGAATACAGAGATAACTTCCTATAGCCTCTGTCTACATTTTTGACTCTTCAATCCATATGTTTGTTTTTGTTTAAAGACATCATATTCGACCATGCTATAACTCATGCCTGAATGAAGCTTACCCAACACATGTATTTTCTCTGTAAGGCATGTCCCGACCCTTTTGTGCTTAGGACACCAAATAGCACTCCACCACTATGCTTTGGGGATCAGGTTCAACAGCAATGGCACCAACAAAATACGCAAAAACACACAAAAAGTGGCACTAAATAGATGATGGAAAAGACACTCGTTTGCAGGATGGGAACACAGGTAAGAAGGCAGAGTATTGCTTTGTTCGTCTGCAGTTGGAAACATGTGCATTCAGTTGTCCTCCATCCTGCATGTCTGTAAATGAGCATCAAAGTACCACCATTGTTGATTTCGGAGTTACAAATAAATTTTAGTGAGTAGTCAGATTCACAAACATGGCATCTATAAGTAACGAAGATGGGCTACAGATAGGTCCTAAATAAGCAGTATCTGATTAAGTTTGTTGTTGTTGTTGTTAATATGCTCATATGATGGTCTTTGCCTTTGCACTCAGTCATCAGCTTACTCCACTGTTTGCCTTCTGATTCAGTATGGTTGGCCAGTTAAGCATTTGTTTCTTTAGCACTGAAACCCATCCCCATTTTTATACCAGATTATTACTTACCATTTAGCTCCATCTGTACCTGAAGACACAGTTCTGTCTGGTTCATCTTGGCAAAGATGTCACGAGTCACATCCCAAGCCAGTCGTCCAGGGAAGTACTCCATCAAGAGATGAACCACCTCCCCCCATCTGGCTGTCTTCACCTCGTCCCAGGTGATCTGGACAGAGCCAGGTCTGGGGTTCTCATCCACTAAAAGCTGCTTGAACCTTTGTAGTTCCTCCTTGCTTAAATAGACCATGTACAGCATGACCCCATTTTCAAAAGGGGAGGAGGAGGAGGAGGCAGAGGACATCAAGGATGGGAACAAATAACAAGGAGAGGAAGAAGAGCAGGAGGAAGAGCAGGAAAAAGAGCTAGAATTCTGATTCACATCGCTTATTTTCTCTCGAGACCTAGAACCTCAGTGCCAGTGACAAAGACAACCAATTGGAAGAGAGAACAGACCAGACCTGTGGAGACATGAAAATAGAAGAAAATGAAAACTCACCCAAGAGGATAGATTTATCAAATCCATATTTTATAGAGCATACTGTGTACCAGATACTGTCTTTACCTCCTTCCCCCCAAGTTTCTCTGTCCTGTGGAAAAACCCGGGGGCACATCCAGTGCTCAGGCTTAGTGTTTAGACTCAAATCCACTTGGTTGTTTTTATTCTCAATGCCACATATTGGCAAGGTGACTGGCCAAATTACAGGATCTCTCTGTGCCTCTTTTCTCACCTTTGATCTTGGGATCAGAGCCTACCTGCTCATGGGGTTGTGAGGATTCTCAAAGAGACAGAGCTACAGGTACATTTGGGATAGTGCCTGGCACATCATAGCCAACACTTATTTGGGGCTTCTATCTATACCTCAGTTATTTTAGAGACTCAATGGGAATGTATAAAAAGCACCTGGAATCAAAGGTGTGTTGTTCCTCTCCATTCATTTCCTCCACTGTCTCATCCTTCTCTTGTCTTCCATCATGGTTATAATGGGAAAGAAGTGGAATGTGGAGAAGAAGAAAGAAAACAATGAAGTCACTGGTGGGAGAGGGGCTTACTTCTTGGTTTACCTGCTGCTCACATACCATTACTTCTCTGAGTTATTTTTGTCACCACATTTTAATTCTCATCCCCATCACCTGAGAACTTCCTGCATATGTCCTTTAAGTCATTATGTATTTAAGTCACCAAAGTTTTATCACCTTCAATTAATTCACTGCAATGGTTCTGGATAATTGTAAGTTCCCTGTGGATGACAACTTCCCCTTAAATTAGCACTCAACCTTCACCTCCACTCTTGGATTCTGTCAATTCCTGATATGCGAGCAAAAACGCCTACATTAAGGAAAAAAAAAAAAGATTTCAAACAACCCAACTTTACACTTCAAGGAACTAGAAAGAACAAACTAAGCCCAAAGTTAGCAGAAGGAAGGAAATAGTAAAGTTCAGAGAAGAAATAAATGAAACAAAGACCAAAAAGACAGCAGAAAAGATCAATGAAACTAAGAGTTGTTGTTTTCTTTAAAATTTTTTAAATGTTTATTCATTTTTGAGAGAGAGATAGAGTGTGAGTGGGGGAGGGGGCAGAGAGAGAGAGGGAGAGACAGAATCCGAAGCAGGCTCCAGGCTCTGAGCTGACAGCACAGAGCCTGATGTGGGGCTTGAACCCATGAACGGTGAGATCATGACCTGAGCCAAAGTTGGACACTTAACTGACTGAGCCCCCCAGGCACTCCAAAAGTTTTTGTTTTCTTTGAAAAGATCAACAAAATTGACAACCTTTAGCTAGACTAACCATGAAAAGAAAAAGAGAGGGACTCAACATCAGAAACAAAAGAGGAGACATCACAACTGATACCACAGAAATACAAAGGTTCATGAGAGACCACTATCAACAATTACAACTCAAGAAATTGGATAACTAAGAAGAGATGAATACATTTCTAGAAACATACGAACTACCAAGATTGAATCACAAAGAAACAGAAAATATATGAACAGATTATTAACAAGTAAGGAGATAAAATCAGCAACTGAAAACCTTCTCCAGAAGAAAAGGCCAGGACCAGATGGTCTCCCTGGTGAATCCCACCAAACACTGAAAGAAGAATTAACACCAATCTCAAATTCTTCCAAAAATTGAAGAGGAGGGAACACTTCCAAACCCATTTTACAAGACCAGCATTACCCTATTACTTAAACTAGACAAGGACACCACAAGAAAATTACAGGCCAGTATCTGATGAACATAGATGTAAAAATCCTCAAAAATATGGCAAATTGAATTTAACATCACGGTAAAATGATCATATACCACGATCAAAGGGGATTTATCCCTAGGATGCAATAAAGGTTCAACCTAAATCAATAAACGTGATAAAACACATCCACAGAATGAAGTGTAAAACCCATATGATTATTCCAATAGATGCAGAAAAGGCATTTGGAAAGATTCAGTATCATTTCCCAATTAAAAAAACTCTTAGCAAATTAGGCGTGGATGGAAATTACCTCAACATAATAAAGGCCATACATTAAAAGGCACAGCTAACACCACATGCCACCATGAAAAGATAAAAGCTTCTCCTTTAAGATCAGGAACAAGACAAAAATGCTGACTCTCCCACTTCTGTTCAACATAGTACTGGAAGTCCCAGCCAGGAGCAAGAAAAAGCAAGCAAAAGGTATCCAAATGAGGAAGAAGTAAAATTATCTCTGTTTGCAGACAACATGATCTTACAAATAGAAAATTCTGAAGACTCCACCAAAAACTACTAGAAATAACAGACAAATTGAATTAAGGTGCAGAGTACAAAACAAATACACAAAAATCAGTTGTGTTTCTATATATTAAGAATGAAATACCCGGAAAAGAAATTCAATAAACAATTCTGTTAACAATAGCATCATAAAGAATAAAATATGTGGATACAGATTTCATCCAACAGGTACAAGATCTGTATGCTGAAAACTGTATGACATTGATAAAAAAAATCGAAAACACAAATACATGAAAGGACATCCCATGCGCTTGGATTGGAAGAATTAATATTGTTAAATGTCCACACTGCCCAAATGCATTGCAATCCCTATCATAATTCCAATGGCATTTTCTACAGAAATAGAAATAGCAATCCTAAAATTTGTGTGGAGCCACACAAAATACCCTGGATAGCTAATACATTCTTGACAAAGAAAAACAAAGTTGGAGGCATCACACTTCTCAATTTCAAGCCATATTACAAAGCTATAGTAATCAAAACAGCATGGTACTCGTGTAAAAACAGATACAGAGACCAATGGAACAGAATCAAGAGTCTAGAAATAAATCCATGCATATATGGTCAACTGATAATTGAAAATGGAGCCAAGAATATTCCATGGGGAAAGAATAATCCCTTCAATAAATGTTGGGAAAACTGGATACCCACATGCAAAACAATGAAGTTGGACCCTTATCTTACACCATATGCAAAAATTAGCTCTATATGGATCAAAGATGTAAATGTATTACCTGAAACTGTAAAGCTCTGAGAAGACAACATATGAGAAATTCTCCTTAATATTAATCTTGGCAATGATTTTTGGGGTGTAACACCAAAAACCTAGGCAACAAAACAAAAATAAACAAGTGGGACTATATCAAACCCAAAAGCTTCTGTGCAGTAAACAATTGACAAAAAGAAAAGGCAGCCTACGGAATGGGTGAAAATATTTGAAGATAAGGATTAATATCCAAAATATATAAAGAACTCATAAAACTCAACAACGAGGTACCAAAACCAAAACAAACCACCAAACAGCAACAACAACAACAAAAACCAAAACCCCATTAAAATGGGCAATGGACCTAAGTACACATTTTTTTCCAAAAAAAATGTACCAATGGCCAAAAAGTATGTGAAAAGATCCTCAACATCACTACTCACTAGGGAAATGCTAACAAACCATGAGATAGTCTCTCACACCTGTGAAGATGATTATTCTCAGAAAGATAAAAGACAGCATGGGTTGGTGAGGAGGTGGAGAAAAGGGAACCCCAGTGCCCTGCTGGTGAGAATGTCAACTTGATGCAGCCACTGTGGAGAACAGTATGGAGGCTCCTCAAAAAATTAAAAATAGAACTACTTTATGATCCAGCAATCCCACTTGTGGGTATACATCCAAAGAAAATGAAATCAGTATCTCAAAGACCTATTTGTACCCACATGTTCGCTATTGCCAAGATACGGAAAAAATCCAAGTGCCTATGGATGGGCAAATGGATGAAGAAAATGTGGTAAATGCACAATGGATTAGTATTCAACCATTAAAAAGAAGGAAGTCCTGCCATTTGCAATTTGCAACAATATGAATGAATCTGGAGGACATTCTACTAAGTAAAATAAACCAGAAACAAAGGTAAAGACTATGATCTCACTTATCTGTGGAATCTAGAGTGTTGAACTCATAAAACCAGAGAGTATAGAATGGGAGGGGGGTTGCCTGGGTTTGGGCTTAGAGAAAATGGGGAGACGTTGGTCAAAGGGAACGAACTTTCAGTTACAAGATGAATACGTTCTGGGGAATCTAATGCACAGCATGGTGACCACAGTCTATCACATACATCCTGTCTCCTCCATTTTACAAAGGAGAAAAAGGAGATTTATGTGGGTTAACTAAATTCAGCCAAAGCCATGACAGAAACCAGCGACTGGAGCCATGCGTCATTCCCAGCCCCATACGCCGAGCCACGTGGCTGAACTGACAAATATCTTTATCAATAAGGAATATTTGGGGAGAGGTGGGGTCAAAGAATTCCTGGGGCGCCTGGGTGGCTCGGTCGGTTGGGCTTCCGACTTCGGCTCAGGTCATGATCTTACAGTCCGTGAGTTCGAGCCCCGCGTCAGGCTCTGTGCTGACAGCTCGGAGCCTGGAGCCTGTTTCAGATTCTGTGTCTCCCTCTCTCTCTGTCCCTCCCCTGCTCATGCTCTGTCTCTCTCTGTCTCAAAAATAAATAAAAACATTAAAAAAAAAAAGAATTCCTTAATCTTAGCTGCCTCCTGTACTTCTCTGTGCCTCATTCTTTCTCCTTTGTGATGACAGCTTTCTTGATTTTTTAGAAAAATTGTATCAGCTAATGGCTGCTGTGGACCTCTGAGCCCCGGACGACCCATTGATATTTCCTTCAGGCTCAGCATTGTGCTAGCTCTCAGACACTGAGAGCTGGGGAAAGAAAGGCTGGGAATTTAGGACTTTACTTCAGGAGCAGGAAGACTGGGTTACTGAGATTGGTAAGGATTTTTATCAATGAAGCAGAGCTGGTCATTTTCAAAGGTGAATCTCTAGCTTTGCTTTACATCTTTAATACTGGCCAGCTGGACTTGGTGAGCTCAAGTGTCTGTCACTGTAACTCTAAGAACGTGAGATGATGCAGAAAATAGGGGGAGAGGGAAAAAAAAGATGACACTCACCCCAAAGGGAAATAGGTTCCCTAGCTCCTTCCTGTCAAATACATCTCCCAAAGCAGAAAGAAAAGTGCTTGGTCTGCCCTGCCCCCAACCCTAATAGGTTCAGGCTCCTGCATTATCATTGTTCGGCAATTCACCACCTTGCAAGCAGTTAGCATCCCTGGTCTGTCCCAGGTAGCGGGCTACCCAGCTTGTTCCCTGCAGGTGCTTTCAACTTGAGGAGAGACTCCCCTACCTCCTCAATTCAGAAGGACAAACAACTTTAGAAAGTTATTGTTTTGGAGAGCTCCGACTCAGAGAGGGCTGACACCTTCGACCGTCCATTCATATGTTGTTTCCCGTTTGCAAGAATCTAGAGCAACTTATGCCATGATCTTGTTCACCTGTCCACCCCCACCCCCACCTGGAGTGTAATTGTACCAAGCAAAGGGAGGATCTTGGTATCACCGGGACCCAATCAAACAAGCCCCATCAAAGACAGACCCAGGGCCAGAGGCTGTAGGAAAATGACATAAATATACATGTTGGTGGTAGCTTTCCCGTTGAGTTGTTCAGGTTTTCTGATATGCGATCAGGTCCTCTGCACATACAGTTTTACCTGTTCCTTTCCAGTTATTATACCTTTCTCCAAGTGGTTCCTGATTTCCAGTTTAAAATTGCTAGTGTAATTTGAAACAATTAGCTAAAATCTTTAACTTAATCCGCTAATACCTCCAAGAACGATATTAAATCATGGCATTAAAACTATCCTGTTTTGTTCCTGACTTCAATGGAAAAGCCTTCGCGTGGAGGATGGAATCGTGTCATCCACGATTCTGGACGCCAGGAGGTGGATCTGGACGCCAGGAGAGGAAACGGTCTCCAGATGTGGCTGCTTCTGTGGTCTTATTGTGAGGCTTCATGGGCTCTTCTTCCTCTTTCACTGTTCTACACGACCTTGCAGATGGTGGGAGAGGCACCTCAATGGCCTTGGCTGGAGTGGAAGACTGTGTTCGCACCAGGAGAGCATGGTTTTTTAATTAGAAACGCACCTGTGCCTCCCTTTCCCAGCTAGTGATGATTTACACCTGGAAGGGAAGGGGTCAGAGATTATGTGTGGCAGCTGGGTCCTGGGTGGCATCTTGACCCCATAAACTAGGAGCTTGGAGAGAGACCTGATAGGCTGTGGAGGGGCCTGAGGGCCAATCACAGAGTGGGGAGGAAATACAGCTGGCTACTTGTTTGAGCTTCCCTGACTCGGGGCCCTGGGAAGTTGCGTGAGATTAGAAGTCTGACAGGTAAGTGATGTCCCCTTTCTCTGTTGCTCCAAACCTTTCCTTCTCTAGCGTCCCTTCCCCTCTTGGCTCCCGCTGGTCTTTATAAAGATCTGCTTCACTAAGGTACGGTTGATGAAAAAAAAAAGCAACCTGCAAATATTAAATACATACAATTTTATGAGTGTGGACACAGGCATACGCTCTCAGAATAATCACCACTGGGGTAATAGATCTGTCCATGACCTCTAAAAGCTGGTGTCCTGTGTGTGTGTGCCTGCAAGTTGAGAGCATTTAATGTGAGATGTACCCTCTTGGCAAAACTGCTGCTGACTGTGTGCACTTTGCGGTACAGCAGACCTTTAGAACTAATTCTTGTGTCACTGATACGTGGAATATACGTGCAACAGAATTTTACTCAGTCTTAAAAAACAAAACAAAACAAGAAAAGGGCTAAACCCTGCCATTTGTAACGACGTGGATGAACCCGGGGGACGTTATGCTAAATGAAGGTAGGAGTCCCAGAAGGGCAAACACTGAATGATCCCACTTGTCAGCAGGACCCAGAAGAGTCAAGTCTACGGAAGCAGAGGCTAGGACGGTGGTTTACCGGGGGCTGAGCAGAGTTTGCTGCTGGCGCTTTGTTCATCATCAGCAGGAATGGGCTGCATCTCTGACCTCTGATTTGAAGCTTCTCTCTTTCTAGACAGGGAGACTCCATAGTTGTTGGAGAACTCTGTCTTCTTCCACTTGCCAGTGATTCAATCTGGTGGACCCTTCAAGCCTCACACAATTCCCTTTCCTCTCTCGCTTGCCTGTTGTATCGGCTGTGTGATCTCCCGGCGCCCTGTAGGATTCTGTCTCAGACTCAGCACACTGTAATACTAATTACCGTCAGTTCTCATTATTTGCGGATTCCGTATTTGTTAACTCACCTACTCGCTAAAGTGTTTTTTTTTAATCTCCGTGTTCCCGCCCCCAAATCATTACCTGCCTTGCTTTCCCTGGTCATTCTTGGACATGCGCAAAACGGTGAAAGATTGGAGAAACGTTCCCAGCTGGGGTTTGACAAGGCAGCGATCTGCCTTCTTGTCAGGTCTCTTGCATTTTGTGCTTTTTTTTTGGGGGGGGGGTGGCGGGTAACATGACTATTTAATATGACCTCCATGGGTATTGCTGAAGTGCTGTTTAGTGTTCTTAAGCTCAAGAAGGCTCTGATGCGCCCTGCAGAGCAACGCCTGCGTTAGATGAGGCCCCTTCAGGCGTAATGGTACCACCGGCTGTGAGGTCAGATCAATGAACCACCCATATGTATTGAGTAAGGCGTCCTAAACCGAGAGGCACATAAAACAAGGTTAGGTGTTGATGGGTTGGCAAAAATGCTGTGACCAGAGGCTTACAGGATGCTAACCCTGTATCTCCTGTAGGAGGAAATGTGTAGCATTTGCTAATTCAGTGTTTCTGGTGACTTAATAGCACATAATGACCGTACTTAACAACAAATGATACACATTTAATGAGCAAGTTGGCACAGAACTGGACCGGACCAAGACTTTGCAAACATACATCTTCACTGTAAGCTCGTGCAATCTGCTCATCCAAGGCTGTGTCCCCAGTCTTAGGGCAGCGCCTTGCCTGGCTTCTGGTGGGTGTTTAATGATTGTTTGATGCCATTCAAAGCTCAGACTTCCTCTTGATCTTTATTCTCCCTGTTAATGCCTCCTAGGGCTTTTCCCCACGAGCTTCCCCCTCCTTCCCAATGTTCCCTCTCTCTCTTTTCCCCCCACCACCTCCAGTGCTAGTCCTGTGAACCTGGACTGCTGGGATGGGCTTTAACAGCTGTCTGTTCTGAAGGAGCTCCTTACGGGAGAGGCAAGTCAGCAGACCAGTAGCCCCAAGCCTCTTCTCTGTTGGTTTCAGTGCTCCCTGGGATTTGAGATGAGCGGTGTCCTGGCTGGACCAAGCTCTGAGGGGAGTAAGGGTAGATCTATCTTTTTTTTTCCCCCTTTGTCATAAATATTGCCTATAAACCTCAATATATTTTTAATTTTTTAATGTTTATTTTTGAGAGAGGGACAACAGAGTATGAGCAGAGGAGGGGCAGAGAGAGAGGGAGACACAGAATCTGCAGCAGGCTTCAGGCTCTGAGCTGTCAGCACAGAGCCCGATGTGTGACTTGAACCCGCGAACCATGGGATCATGACCTGAACTGAAGTTGGACACTTAACAGACTGAGCCACTCAGGTGCCCCCAGTTAATCATTTTAATGTGTACATTTCAGTGTATGTAGTACATTCACAGTGTTGTGCAACTGTCCCCGTTGGTCCCCTAAATATTCATCACCCCAAATGAAATGTGAACCTATTAGACCATCACCCCACATTCTCCTACCCTGGTAACCTCCTACTTTCCTTGACTCTTTGGTCCAAGTGACGTGGTTGAATATTTTCCACCTTCGCGTTAACCATTTGTTCAATAAGTATTTGGGTGCCTGCAATGTGTTCGGCACTTTTGGAATAAAATGGTGAGCAGGACGAAAGCTTGGGGTCCCCCTTGTGAGACCTGAGAGCTTGCACCATGACTACATCTTGCCTCCAGTGACTGACACGAAGTAGGCACTCAAATATTAAACCTTACAGACTTGCTACCTTTGTAGATGTGAAATTGTGGGAGTCTTGGCAACCTTTACACAATTCAACCTGGTGGCAACTGAGGTAAGTCTGCAAGGCAGAGATCCATGCACAGGCTGTTGCTGACTTTGTGTTTTTTTTTAACAGGGGTCTTGCACCGGGATCTTGTGGCGGGTTTCTTTGGTTCTTTGTTGAAATGTAACCCACATAAAGCACAGATCATCTCAAGTGTACGGTGTTGGGGCAACCATTAAAAACAAAATCTCCTGCCGACCCAGAACACATCTGCACAAAATGAAGAGAAAGACATTTTATTATTGTGGTCTGGCTTCATGCTTATTCAAAGCGCATCACAGGTGATTCACTGAAAGAGGATACAAAGGCAGATACAAAATTTGCCCTTTTTATAGAGCCCAGGGGATACAGCCGGTTACATACATGTTCTCAAGATAAATAACTTGTCTTGCAGTATGAGGACGTGTACAGGAGCTGACAGCAACATTTGATACATGTATTTTATCCTAAGTTTACCTGGTAACTGGGGCGACCATTTGTATGAGCTAATTGTCTTTCACCAAAAAAGTAATGAAACTTGTAGCTTCTCTGGGACCAGCAGGTAATCACAGCTTGGAACCAGGACCTCAATTAAAGTGTCCTGGAGACCGAGGGATGGGGGCGCTGTCTTCCTTGGTGTTTATGGCTCAGAGTAACACCAGCAAGAGACAATTTAGACTTTTAAGATTTGTATCTCAAAGGGGAAGAGAAAACATTTGCAATGACAAGTTTGCTAAAGAAATGCCCTTAAGGAAGGGGCAACCTTTTGTCTACTTTCTGTTTCTGTGTGTGTGTGTGTGTGTGTGTGTGTGTGTGTGTGTGTGTGTGTGTTTTTAATTTAAGATGACCCATAAGTGACACCATGCAGTATTTTCCTGTCTGGCTTACTTCACTGAGCAAAACATTTTCCAGGGTCATCCTTATGGCAGGGGATTGGGGGATGGGGGAAGGAGGGACAGGTTGGTGAGAAGGCAAAACTTTTAGCTCTAAGATAAGGTCTGAGGATCTAATGTAAAACATGGTAACTCTAGTCAATAACACTGTAGTGCATAATTGAAATTTGCTGAGGGGTGTCTGGGTGGCTCTGTCTGCTGAGCGTCCAGCTTCAGGTCAGGTCATGATCTCATGGTTCATGAGTTTGAGCCCCACATTGGGCTTTGCGTGGACAGTGCAGAGCCTGCTTGGGATTCTCTCTCTCTCTCTCTCTCTCTCTCTCTCTCTCTCTCTCTCTCTCTCCCTCTCTCTCCCTCTCCCACACGAGGGGGAAGGGGTCTCTCAAAGAAATAAAACCTTTTTTTTTTTTTTAGCTTTTTTCTCCCAACGTTTATTTATTTTTGAGAGACAGAGGCAGAGTGCCTCTGTCAGAGTGCCTCCCTCTCCTGCTCAGGAGAGGGGCAGAGAGAGGGAGACACAGAATCCAAAGCAGGCTCCAGGCTCTGAGCTGTCAGCACAAAGCCCAATGTGGGGCTCAAACCCATGGACCATGAGATCATGACCTGAATTGAAGTTGGCACTCAACCGACTGAGCCACCCAAGGGCACCAAGGAAGAAAACCTTTTACAAAATGATGAGGAGGAAAGTCTTTTCCCCCTTTTACATGAGGACAATTAATAATTTTTAACTTGATTCATATTTGCACTTAGAGCAGCTTAAGGCCTTTTATATATACTGCAATGCCTCCTCTCCCTGTTCAAGACATTGAATATGTCCAGTACCCTAGAATGCCCCCAAGTGCCCCCTCCCAGGCTCCCCTGGAGCTAACCGTTACTCTAAAGTCTATCATGGTAGCTGATTTCTGAGATTCATATAAAGCTACTATGCAGTGTGGGGCACCTGGGTGACTCAGTCGGCTCAGGTCATGATCTCACGGTCTGTGAGTTCAAGCCCCACATTGGGCTCTGTGCTGACAGTTCAGAGCCTGCTTTGGACTCTGTGTGTCTATCTCTGCCCCCCCCCCCCCACTTGTGCTCTCTCTCTCTCTCTCTCTCTCTCTCGCCCTCTCTCTCTCTCTCTCTCTCAAAAATAAACATTTGGGGCACCTGGGTGGCTCAGTCAGTTGAGTGTCCGACTTGGGCTCAGGTCATGATCTCCTGGATTATGGGTTTGAGCCCCGCATCGGGCTCTGTGCTGACAGCTCAGGGCCTGGAGCCTGGTTCGGATTCTGTGTCTCCTTCTCTCTCTGCTCCTCCCCTGCTCACACTCTGTCTCTCTCTCAAAAATAAATATTAAAAAACAAACCCCCTCAAAAACCCAAACCCCCCCCAAACCCCCCCAAACCCCCCAAAAAAAAAAAAAAAACCCACAAAAAACCCCAGCCCCCCAAAAAACAAAAAAACCCAACCAACCCAACCAACCCAAACAAAAAAGCCCCCAAACCCCCCAAAAAAACAACAAAAAAACATTAAAAAAAGTTATCATGCAGCGTGTACCCTTTTGTTACCTGTTCCCTTCTCCATGTAATAATTGTGAGAGGTGCGTGTGGTTTTATGTATTGCTGTACAGAATGACATTGTATGCGTGTAACACATTCCCACATTGGTGGACATTTGGTTCCTTCCAAGTGTGTGATAACCCTCGAGTAGGGCCTCTGTAGACACTCTTGTTCATGTCTGTAGGACATGCGCCTGGAAGGGGAATTGAAGAACCTGTGTGCATGTAGCTCAGGGACATGTCACCAGGCAGTTGTACACAATGGCCGTATCTTTTGTTTTTCTTTCTTTTTTTTTTTTAAAGTTTATTTATTTTGAGAGCAAGAGGAAGTGCGAGCAGGGGAGGGGCAGAGAGAATCCCAACCAGGTTCCACACCGTAAGCAAAGAGCCCGTTGTGGGGCTCGATCCCACAAACCTGAGCTGAAATCAAGAGTCAGACACTCAACTGACTGAGCCGCCCAGGCAGCCCCCACAGTGACTGTATCTTTTTACGTGGGTGTCCTGGCTTCACGTCAGTGACCACATTGGAAGTCAGCCCTTACCATTCTAGCTCCTCCAGTTGGGGTCTAGAATTATCTCATTGTGTATTTAATTATCTGATGAGTTCTATTCATGGGTCATTTGGATAACTTCCTCTGTGAGATGCCTCTTGAAGTGTTCTATTAGTAAAAGTAGGATGTTGTTACCACAGTTGTTGGGGACAGTGTTCTGTACATACATATCAGGTCAAGTTGGTTAATGATGTTCAAATATTCTATACCTTATGCTTTTTTCCTGTCTATTCCCTTATGATGGAGATCTGTGGTGAAATCTCCAATTATTTTATTTCCCTTTTTGCTTTATGGATTTTGAAGCTATATTATCAGGTATGTAAATATTTAGACCTGCTCTATCTTCCTGCTGGACTGGTCTTATTATAAAATGTCCTCTGCATTCAGTGATAATTTTGCCTTTAATGTATTTAGGTAATGTTATCGTTAAACTTGTTTCCTTATGGTTAGGGTGTGCACACTGCACTTTTTCACATTAATTTAAATGTTATGTGCTCTGATACTTGTCATGTGCCTTTTATTTTTATCCAGTTTGACACCGTTTTCTTGAGTCACTATTTATCCCATGTATGTTTCTGTAGTTGCCAGCACATTGGGGTTTTGCTCTATCTTCTTGGTACTTTGTGTTTTTAATTTTTTAAATTTTTATTCATTTTTGAGAGAGAGTGAATGGGGGGGGGCAGAGAGAGGGAGACACAGAATCCGAAGAAGGCTCCAGGTTCTGAGCTGTCAGCACAGACCCCAATGCGGGGCTTGAACCCATGAACCGTGAGATCATGACCCGAACTAAAGTTGGACACTCAACTATCTGAGCCACCTAGGCGTCCCAGTGTGTGTGTGTGTGTGTGTGTGTGTGTGTGTGTGTGTGTGTGTGTGTGTGTGTGTTAAATAGGCTTCATGCCCCACATTGGGCTCTCTGCTCTCAGTGCAGAACCCACTTCAGATCCTCTGTCTCCCTCTCTCTCTGCTCCTCCCCCATGCACATGTGTTTTCTTTCTCTCGCTCAAAAATATTTAAAAAATAGCAGATAACATACAGTGTAGTGTTAGTTTCAGGTGCACAATATAGTGATTCAACACTTCATACATCACCTGGTACTCATTACAACAGGTACACACCTTCATCCCCATCACTTATTTCCCTCATCCTTCACCCCCTCCCTTCAGGTGACCATCAGTGTGTTCTCTATAGTTAAGTCTGTATTTTACCTTCATTTGTAAAGGACATTTTCATGAGACATAGAATCTAGGTGGGCGGTATATTTCTTTTCACAGCAATTTATTTATTTTTATTTTTAGTTTTTTAAAAAATGTTCATTTAATTTTGAGAGACTAAGAGCACAAGTGGGGAAGGTGAAGAGAGAGAGGGAGACTCAGAATCCAAAGCAGGCTCTAGGCTCTGAGCTGTCAGCCCAGAGCCCGAACCATGGCTTGAATTCACAAGCCATGAGATTGTGATCTGAGCTGAAGTCGGATGCTTAACCAACTGAGCCACCCAGGCACCCCTTTTTACAGCAATTCAAAGGTGTCCTTTCATTTTTTCTTTTATAAAATAGAGCTAATTGACGTACCTGTGTGTCACTGGTGGTTTAGAGAATGAAATGAGAGTCAGCGACCGCAGTGTGGAGTAAGTGTTTGGTATTGCTTATTCCTTCTCGTGTGCCAGGTGCTGCTCTAGGCACTGGTCACGCAGCCAAGAACAGACAACGTCTCTGTCCAGAGGGCATGCACGGTCTTACAGAGGAGAGCTAGAGAAGTACACAAACACAGATAGCAGGAAGTGCTCCTGGGAGAAGATAGAATAAGTGTGTCGATGACTTTTGGAGGAGGTGCAAGTCCTGGCTTAAGGTTTAAACTCCCTTTCTTCTCTACAGGTCCTGTTTGTGCTGTGGATGTAACACTTGTTGGCCAGAGCTAGAAATCCTGCGTGTTCAGCAAGATGACCTCCTCGGCGAACATCTATGTCGACGATGGTTCCTATAATAAGCTTCTGTCCTACCTGATGGGCCTGGATCAGCCTCAGCTGGAGGAATTCAAGATCTGCCTCCAGTCCTCACAGCTGCTGCTTGGGAACTTCCAGCAGATACCCTGGGCAAACTTGAAAGCCATCGATCCCACTAACCTGTTGTGTCTGTTGAGTGAATACTTTTCAGAAAGGCAGATCTGGGAGGTGACCCTCAGCATCTTTGACAACATGAACCTGACTTCACAGTGTACAGAAGTTCGAGCGATGATGAATGGTGAGTGGGTCCGTAGGAAGGATGGATAGATGGGGGCAGGGATGCAGACGGGCATCGACCTGCTGCTCCTGGGAGCTGCTGGACTTTTATGGGGTCCTGCCAAAGTGCTAGTCTATTCCGTAACAAAGAATCTCCCTGCTGGGCTATGAAAGTTTCAGGTAAAGGGATAACAGCTACAAAGACTTGGAGCTCTAGCCTGGGAGGGAACGGGAGTTGACGATCCGAAGCAAAAAGAGGAAAGTGAGAGGCACACTCAGTCGTGTCGCAAGCCTTCTTTTCAAAATATAAATTTGTTCCCATGCTGCTGTAGTATTGGGCAGTGATTTGAGCATAACAGGCATTTCACGTTTGCGTATGCAGATATTTTTTTCCTGCAAGGAAAACCCTAGGTACATGCAAATGAAACAAAAAACTGCACCCAGTTGAGTGGAGCTGTGAAGCAATATACCAAATGCACATGCACATATACACACCTCAAGTATCTACCGGCTTCCTAAGTTTTGGGTGCATGTGACTCATGCTTACTGCCCGATTTCATTTTTTAAAATACAACTTATTGCCAAATTGGTTTCCATACAACACCCAGTGCTCCTCCCAACAGGTGCTCTGCTCAATGCCCATCACCCACTTTCCCCCCTCCCCCACTCCCATCAACCCTCAGTTCTCAGTATCCAAAAGTCTCTTAAGGTTTGCCTCCCTCCCTCTCAGTAACTTCCCCCCCACCCCTTTCTCCCTCCATGGTCTTCTGTTAGGTTTCTCAGGATCCACGTATGAGTGAAAACATATGGTATCCGTCTTTCTCTGCCTGACTTATTTCACTCAGCATAATACCCCCCAGTTCCATCCCCATTGCTGCAAATGGCAAGATTTCATTTTTTTCCCATCTTACTGCCTGATTTCAGATCACACTCTTTCCACTTCACAAAACCTCACAAACTACAACACTTCCCACACCTGCAAGCAAACATCAGGCTCCCCCACCCCTAAAGTGCATGCTGTGTTTATGGTGGTGTTGCAGTAGCTAGCTAGCTACCTAGTGTGGCATTGTATCATGCAGTATTTATAATAGTTGTGATGTGTTTCATAACTAGTTAGCAAGTGTAAAACTGTGCTGTTTTTGTTTGTTTTTTTTTTTTAATGAATGTATTCCTGATCTCATTTTCCTATGAAAATAAAAACCTGTGTGGTTTTTATCCAGTTTTCTCTCTGCGGTGAGTCTTAAGAGTTCTTGATGGCAGACCTGGCTGCCTCTGAGACCTGTAAAAAAAAAAAAAAACAAAAACAAAAAACCAAAATTACTGGGGCGCCTGGGTCACTCAGTCAGTTGGGTGTCCGTCTGACTCTTGATCTTGGCTCAGGTCATGATCTCCTGGTTGGTGGGATCGAGCCCCACATTGGACTCTTTGCTGACAGCATGAAGCCTACTTGGGATTCTCTTTCTCTCCCTCTCTGCCCCTACCCTCCTTCCTCTCTCTTTCTCTAAACATTAAAAAAAAAATAATCCTGACGTTTGCCAGTACTCGTTATGAGCCAGGCATTGACCCCAATGCCTCCTGTGAATTTGTACTTAGGACTTCCTTCTAAGGAGTGTGGTAACAACTGTCATTCCAGTTTTATAGACAGGCAACAGGCCCAGAGCTCAAGTGAGTTGCCCAAGGTCACAGAGCTGGTGACTTGAACCCAGGTAGCGGGTCTCAGAGGCTCTGTGCCTGACCATACACTGCTTCTCTTGACCCACAACAAGAGCATGGGTTCTCAGGAGTAGGGATGGGAGCTGGCAACATGATGTCTTCTATCTCTGAGCTTTTGGCATTGGACATCCTGAGCCTGGAAATTCAGGCTCTGTATCTTCGGTGAGCAGGAGGATGGGGTGGGACTAGGTTTCCCTGTCCATACCTCCCCCTTCATTTAAAATCCCTCATTTAGTCTTGTCTAGAATAGGCAGGTGTTGAGCAGAGAGCTAGAGGATGGGACCTTGTCTCCTTAAATCCTGTTGTAGACTGGAAACCCCAGAGGGAGGCATTTGCACAGAGGACGCCCTTAAAGGAAGGATCTCCTTTCTGGTCACTGGTCCTGTGTGAAGGCTGTAGAGCCAGACCTGGCATGAAGAAGGGACCCCTTCTTCCTGGTCCTTCTTTCGGTCCCACTTGGCCTTCCAATGGGGTGTGGAGGATATGTCTGCAGCAGGGAAAAGCCCTAGACCACATCCAGCAACGTGGGAGACAATGAAAGGTCCTGTGGGCCAGGATAGCTTCTACTGCCCCTTGGCTCCCTCTTCTAGGAACTACAGCATAACAAGTTCTCTGTGCTTGAACGATGCTGTGGACTAGGAGTATGTGAATGCCTCTGTGTTGACGGGCACACACATGTGTCCTGTCTTTTGGGGGCTCTGGGTTTAGGAGCTCAGGTTCTAGAGTCAGATTGCCTGGGTTCAAAGACTGGTCCACGTAAGCAACTATAACCCTGGGCAAATTAGTTACCACTGGGCCCCTGTTCTCTCTTCTTGAAAACCAGACCCCACATAAGAGTGAAAACATATGGCATCTGTCTTTCTCTGTATGACTTATTTCACTTAGCATAACACTCTCCAGTTCCATCACGTTGCTACAAAGGACCATATTTCATTCTTATTGCCATGTAGTACTCCACTGTGTATATAAACCACAATTTCTTTATCCATTCATCAGTTGATGGACATTTAGGCTCTTTCCATAACTTGGCTATTGTTGAAAGTGATGCTATAAACATTGGAGTACAAGTGCCCCTATGCATCAGCACTCCTGTATCCCTTGGGTAAATTACTAGCAGTGCTATTGCTGGGTCATAGGGTAGATCTATGTGGATCCTTAACGGAAGAGCATGGGGGAGGGGAAGGGAAAAAAAAAGAGAGGGAGACAGCCAAACCATAAGAGACTGTTAAAAACTGAGAATAAACTGAGGGTTGATGGGGAGTGGGAGGGAGGGTGATGGGCATGGAGGAGGGCACCTGTTGGGAGGAGCACTGGGTGTTGTATGGAAACCAATTTGACAATAAATTTTATATTTAAAAATAAACATATATAAAGAGAAAACCAGGCCAACTGTACCCACCTCTGAGTTTCTAGGATGAAATTCTTAGAAGGCACTGGGCTCAGAGAAAGTTCTCCCACATCTATTTATCTTTGGGGTAGTTTTTTCTAGATTCCAGGTCCTAGTTTTTTTTTTTTTTTAATTTTTTTTAACGTTTATTTATTTTTGAGACAGAGACCGAGCATGAACGGGGGAGGGTCAGAGAGAGGGAGACACAGAATCCGAAACAGGCTCCAGGCTCTGAGCTGTCAGCACAGAGCCGGATGCGGGGCTCGAACTCATGGACCGTGAAATCATGACCTGAGCCCAAGTCGGCCGCTTAACAGACTGAGCCACCCAGGTGCCCCTAGGTCCTAGTTTTGAGGACGATGCTGGATGGGCAGTATCAGAACCAGGAATATCTTTGCCCTCTCCCTGAACATCCCTTCTGTCCTACCCAAGACTATCTCAACAGATTTTGGGTAGGTGAATCTGTAGTACAACAGGCTTTCCTAGAGAGACAAAAGGAAGTCAAATGGGTGTGTGTGTGTGTGTTCTTTTATACAAAGGAATTGGACTCAAATTCTAGGCTGTTTTCTTGGAACAGCCTGCCTCTTTTGACAGGTGGCCCCAGCAAGATCTAGAGCCTTGAATTTAATGTGTCAAAATATAGATTGTGGCAGCAAAGCTATAACCTACAAGGATTCCATCACTGGGTTTATGTGCAAGAGAAGAAGGGCAATAGGTCATGTAGTTGGTGTACAAATAAATGGAACCAGTGGTGAGGGATGATCTCAGACTACTGAGCTATGCTCCTTGAGACTCAAATTCAGGTTCCCGTTGCTAGGAGAGCTGGTCTAACCCTGGGCAGACCCTACAGGCAGGCTCTATGGGGCTCCACAGAACTGGGACTTTTTTGGCCAAGACCTCCTTGGTGGAGAGTGATGGGTCGTAGTTCTTCAAAGCAACATGGGAGCATGAGGAGGAAGCCAGGACACAGCTGGCTACCCAGACCAAGTCCTACAAACCTTGACAACCAATGGAATTATAAATATTAGATCCATGTTCTCTGTAGAGCCACATCCTTTTCAGGGCATTGGCTCATAACTAAGCACCGGGCAATGGAATCTGAATTACTACTGTGTGACTTAGACACAGAAGGGCCCTTTAGCTCATGAGGAATGGGGCATTCAGAGTGGTTTTGTGAAACCCATGGAGGGAGGTTTAGGTTAAAGCCCAATTCTTTGTGTCTTTTTTTCTTAACAATATTTAATCAACAGAAAGCTTTTAAGAATTTGGTATAGTTAATGATCGTACATAGAAGCAGTCAGGATACCAGTTTATATTACATTTTTTAATGTTTATTTCTGAGAGTGTGAGCAGGGGAGGGGCAGAGAGAACAGGAGACACAGAATCTGAAGCAGGATCCAGGCTCTGAGCTGTCAGCACAGAGCCCTATGTGGGGTTTGAACTCATGAACTGCAAGATCATGACCTGAGCCAAACTCAGATGTTTAACTGACTGAGCCACCAGGTGCCCCTACATTTTTAATATTTGAAAATACTAGAATTCTTTTCTTTTAAAGTAGGTTCCATGCCCAATGTGGGGCTTGAACTCACGCTACAATGTGGGGCTGAGATTAAGAGTCACATACTCTACTGACTGAGCCAGCCAGGCACCCCTTGGTACTTTTATTTCTGTAGTACTCTGGTATCCAGAAATATTGGAGTGGCTTTTCTGTGCTGGGTCTTGTTCTACATACTTGGGATAAATCGGTGAACAGAGGGTAGCCACCCATGTCCCTCCAGTGGGGGAGGTGGGGAGAGAGATTCTGAATATGAGAAATGTATACACCACATGGCATGTTAGGAGTTGACAAAGGAAATATACCACATGGCATGTTAGGAGTTGACGAAATTGGAAGAGAGAAAGGTGAATGAGGAGAGCCTCGGGTGTGGGCTGTAGAGATCAGTTGCAGTACTATTCAGGACTGTCCAGCACTGTTGAGCTAAAATTTGAGCAAAAACTCAGGTGAGGTAGTGATCCATGTGGGTGTGGGGAGGACAGCATTCCTGACAGGGGATGGCTGCGTCCAAAGTACTTGAGTGGATGGAGCTGGAGGATGAGATTCCTTTGGTCTCTTCAGTCCCAGGCTTACCAGTTGGCCCTGTGGAGAGAGCATCTGTCACTGGTCATTTACAGCCTGGGTATCTCAATATCCCACCATCGCTGTTTATTGCAGAGCTAGCACAGACACAAGGATCCCAAGATCCAAGCCAAGAAGAACCAGAGGTGCCAGAAGAAGAAAAAGGTTTGTATGCTACTTGGTGGTGATGATGGACAAATTGCTTGATGGGGCATCCATTTTACTGGGTCTATAATTGCCACCTTCTCTCAATTGTTCATCACTTTACAACATGCGAGAAATTCACCCCTCCCAACCTAGTCTTCCACTACTGCTTTTTTTCCCCCTCACGTTTGTTTACCTATTTTGAGAGAAAGAGAGTGTGCATGAGCAGGGGAGGGGCAGAGAGGGAGAGAGGAGGGAGAATCCCACGCAGGTTCTACACTGTCAGCACGGAGTCTGATGTCATGAACCATAAGATCATGACCTGAGCTGAGATCAAGGGTTGGATGCTCAACCAACTGAACCACCCAGGCGCCCCCACTGCTGTTGATTGAATGATAAGTTAGCATAAACTGGATAACTTCTCTGACTCCGCTCTCCAGTTCTTAGATACCAGTGTCTGTTTCTGGACTTTTCATTAATAGGTAACTGTGTTTCGTTTCGTTTTGTACCCATTGATTGTGGGAGACTTTGATGTTGAAAAAGTAATATACGCAGTTAAGGAACAGGCGAGGTTTTACCAAATAGATGTACCAGTATATGATCCAGAAAGAATCATGGAAACTTAAAACTTGTAATGAGAAACATCAACCTTTTGCACATTGCTTGAGTTCTATTCTGTAGAAGCCACCCTCTGCCACTCTGGGTTGCCACTTTCATTATTTCTCTGCTCAAACAGGATTAACATACACTGCAACCTCTTAGTTTTTCAATCAATTATCATGGTAGGTAAATATCTCCCTTCTCCAATTACTTATTTTTGTGGAGGAAAAGATTTTCAGTGTTGGGGATATAAACCAATGCTGAGCCACATAACCCATCAGGATCATGTGCTGTATTTGTCTTTCAGAGCTGCCGTAATAAATTTTCACAAACTGGGTGGCTTAAGTAACGGAAGTTAACTCCCTCACGGTTCTGGATTAGTCCAAAATCAAGGTGTCACCAGGGCACCTTGAGGGGACCATCCATCTTTGTTTATCCAGCTTCTGGTGGCATTCCTGGGCTTGGGGCTGCATCCCACCAATCTCTGCCTCTGTGGGCACATGGCCACCTCCTCTTTTGTGTCACAAATCTCTCTGTCTCTTGTGAGAATACATTTGATTGCATTTAGGGCCATCCAGGATAAATTCCTCCCCTCAAAGTTGTTCTTCTTTTTTTTAATATTTATTTATTTTTGAGACAGAGACAGAGCATGAACGGGGGAGGGTCAGAGAGAGAGGGAGACACAGAATGCGAAGCAGGCTCCAGGCTCCAAGCTGTCAGCACAGAGCTCGATGCGGGGCTTGAACTCATGGACCATGAGATCATGACCTGAGCCAAAGTCGGACGCTTAACAGACTGAGCCACCCAGGCGCCCCTCAAGGTTCTTAATCACATTTGCCACATAGGTTCTAGGGATTAGGATGTAGACATAGCTGTGTGTGTGTGTGTGTGTGTGTGTGTGTGTGAGAGAGAGAGAGAGAGAGAGAGAGACACGGTTCATCCCATTACACATAGCTTTTGGAGAGAACCGTTTCCTGTTTTTGTTTGAGCTAATAATTCCTTTTTAAACTTTCCATGCTGGGGCGCCTGGGTGGCGCAGTCGGTTAAGCGTCCGACTTCAGCCAGGTCACGATCTCGCGGTCCGTGAGTTCGAGCCCCGCGTCAGGCTCTGGGCTGATGGCTCAGAGCCTGGAGCCTGTTTCCGATTCTGTGTCTCCCTCTCTCTCTCTGCCCCTCCCCCGTTCATGCTCTGTCTCTCTCTGTCCCAAAAAAATAAATAAAAATCGTTGAAAAAAAAAAAACTTTCCATGCAATTATTATAATCATCCCCAAATTCTTTGGGGAGTATAATGCAATCGGATGTAACAAGGAGCCCATCAGCTCCGTCATCACCATTTCTAGACAATTCCTGAAGCCGTCCATCTTTCCCTAGTCTGTATCCACTAGCACCTACCTCCCATCCTGGGACTTCATTTAATCTCCGTTTCCATTTTCTATTCTCAAAAGGTGCCATCCCCTTTTCCCTGGGTTCCACATCTGTCTTTCTCATGGCTATTCCAGGGAACCCATTTTATAATAACTTAGAAAAGTCCGTATGAGGTAATATCTTTGAGAGTTTGCCTGATTGGAAATTTTCTCTAGTACACTACTTGATGAATTGCTTGGGTGTAATTGTCCAGTTCAAGAGCCTTTCTCTCTGTGTTTCTGGTGTTCCAATGTCCTCTAGTGTCCACTGTTGATAAATCTTGTTTGTTTTTTTTTTACATTGTTTATATATGATGTATCTCTTACACTATGAAAGCTTAGGGCGTCCTCCATCCCTGTGTTCTGAAATGTCATGGGGTAACTAGGTTTTGGGTTCTTTTTTTTTTAATATTTATTTATTTTTGAGACAGAGAGCATGAGCAGAGGAGGGTCAGAGAGAGAGGGAGACACAGAATCCGAAACAGGTTCCAGGCTCTGAGCTGTCAGCCCAGAGCCTGATGCGGGGCTCGAACTCACGGACTGCGAGATCATGACCCGAGCCGAAGTCGGACGCCCAACCGACTGAGCCATCCCTAGGTTTTGGGTTCTTATCCCCTCAATTGGATTGGATACAAAGCAGGACATGTAAATGTAAAAAAACCTGTGCTCTTCTCTCAAATATTCTTGAGTTAGCTCTTTGGCATTAGTTGTTCCTTCTCTGTTCTTTTTCTGAAACTCTAATTAGGTGTTGTGTTTCCTGGGAGTAACCTTTAGATGGTAACTTTTTAAAACAAAACTCATTTTACTGTTTTTTTACTTAAGTGTAGTTGACGCACAATGTTACATGAGTTTCAGATGTACAACATAGTGATTCGACAAGTTTATACATTATGCTGTGTTCACAAGAGCAGCTACCATCTGTCCGAATACATTGCTATTACCATTGACATTATTCCCTGTGCTCTGCCTGTTATATCCCCGACTCCTTTACCTATTTTGCCCATCCTCCAAATGTAACGTTTTAATCTCAAGCAACTATCTTTGTTCTGGTTAAACTCATCTGAAAGATTACTTCAACTTTCTATCATACCTTCCATGAAATCGATTTCATCAATAATATTTTTTTAATGTTTTATTTATTTTTGAGCACAAGCAGGGGAGGGGAAGAGAGAGGAGGACAGAGGATCTGAAGCAGGCTCTGCACTGTCAGCACAGAGCCTAATGTGGGGCTCGAGCTTATGAACCTGGAGATCATGACCTGAGCTGAAGTCAGATGCTCAACTGACTGAGCCGCCGAGGTGCTCCATCAATAATATTTTTAATGTCAAAACTCTTAACTCTATTTCCCCTTATTGGCATCTTTTTAAAATAGATGTAGTATGGGATGCTTGGGTGGCTTAGTTTGTTAAGCATCCGGCTCTTGATTTTGGCTCAGGTTGTGATCTCATGTTTTGTGAGTTCGAGCCCCACATCTGGCTCCATGCTGGTGGTGTGGAGCCTGCTTGGGATTCTCTCTCTCTCTCTCTCTCTCTCTCTCTCTCTCTCTCTCTCTCTCTCCCCTCTCTCTCAAAACAAATAAACTTAAAAAAATAAAATAGATGTAATATCTTTTAAAATATATTTTTTACAACTTTTGGGGAAGTTTTTGGTTCCTAGGTTTGTTTTCTGGTTTGAGTAAAGTGGTTATACAAACAAATATAAATGGTACAGAGTGCTTAATATTCTAAATTTTTCCCTATATAACCAATTCTACAAAGGTAACCAACTTAGAAACTATGTGTTTATGGGGCACCTGGGTGCCTCAGTCGGGTAAGCATCAGTCTCAATCTCAGCTCAGGTCATGATCTCACAGTTCATGAGTTCCAGCCCTGCATTGGGCTCTGCACTGACAGTGTGGAGCCTGCTTGGGATTCTCTCTCTCTGCCCCACCTCTGGAAGATGACCTTTCCCTTCTGATGGGTGAAAGAAAAATGTTTTTCCATTCTTTACTGCTTATTTTGAACTCCTACCAAGGGAACCGAGGTTCAAAGAAGTGGAGTGTCCACAGAGCATCGCAGTCCTAAGTATTCTAAATCTTGAAGAAAATGCGAAGGTGGGTCTTTGGTATTCCTACTCTGTGTTCTTTCCACCAGGAACATGTGTGTGCATATAGTAAATGGAATCTTCCTCCACTGAGCTAATTAAGCCACAAACATAGAATGCAGGTACAACTATTTTCCTTAGCAGTCCCCACCCCCACGTGAGAAATCCATTGGTAATGCTGTTGGCTCTACTCTCCAGATATACCCCGGATCCATTCATTTTATTTTATTAAAAAAAATTTTTTTTAATGTTTATTTTAGAGAGAGAGACATGGAGTGTGGGCAGGGGAGGGGCAGAGAGAGAGAGGGAGACACAGAATCCAAAGCAGGCTCCAGGCTCTGAGCTGTCAGCGCAGAGCCTGACACGGGACTCGAACTCACAAACTGTGAGATCATGACTTGACCTGAAGTGTGGTGCTCAACCAACTGAGCCACCCAGGTGCCCCCCACCCTGCCCCATTCATTTTATATACATATGCTTTAGTTCTTCACAGGCTGTGCCAAGTGCTTCCACAGGGAACCAGAGACCTGTTGTTGCTGTTAGGTTATCAATGGCTATGTTTGACCAAACCTGCCGACTTTCACTTAGACGATCGAAGTAGCTTCATGAGTGGGTTTCTTGCACCATAATCCCCTCTCCAAACAACAGTGACCTTTGAAAAATGTAGACAATCTCTGGGCCTTTAGAATGAAGATACTCATGACCAGCCCCTCCCAAGAGTTGAGCTCATCTATTGGGCCTCTTGCTGTGTTCTAGAATGTTCTTCCTGTCTGAAGGTGTTTGCGGTAGCTTTTCACTCTGCCTGGCAACCTCTCCTTCTACATCTTGGACTGGTGGCTTCTCACGATTATGGCACTAACTCTCATCCAGAAGCCTCTGCAGATCCCTTCCCCACCTCAGAGGGCATTCTCAGTCTCTCTTGTGTCCTCTTGTGTTTTTTTTTTTTTATTTGTGTATATCCTTAAACTATTTACTTCTACCTTGGCTCCTCTCAATCACCACATGGCCCTCCTCCAAAAGTTAGACTCTCAAAGGCAGAACTTGTTTGTCTTGTCCAAGGCTTTATATAAGGACTTAGTATTCCTGAGTCTGAACCTCCTTCTGACCATTATTGTGTTGTGTTTTGCCTCACTTCTCTGTTTTTAGACCACAGAAGAAGATACAGAGAGAGAATGAAGGCTAAAATTCTGATGATGTGGGACAACATCCCTTGGCCTGAAGACCATATATACCTGCGCAATGTGACTGAAAAGGAACATGAAGGACTGAAGAGCCTCCTGTATCCTAACAGGACTGGAGCCCAGCCACAGACGATCGTCTTAGAGGGTCTAGCCGGGGTCGGGAAGACCACCCTGGCAATGAAGGTTGTGCTGCATTGGGCAGAGGGCTTTCTCTTTCATCAGAGATTCTCCTATGTTTTCTTTATCAGCTGCCATAAAGTTAGAGACATGAAGGATACCACATTCGCTGGCCTGCTTTCCTGGGACTGGCCTGACTCCCAGGCCCCCATTGAAGCTCTCATGAGTCGCCCCGAGAGCCTCCTGTTTGTCATCGATGGCTTTGAAGAAATGGACGTGCCCTCCACTTTGGACGAGAGTCCACCATGTAAAGACTGGTACCAGCAACTCCCAGTCAACAGAATCCTGTTCTACTTGTTGAAGAAAGAGTTGGTTCCCCTGGCTACCTTACTGATCACGACCAAGGAGTATAGAACCACCGATCTTAAAAAGTTGTTACTGAATCCATGGTTTGTACAAATCGTAGGGTTCACAGAAGGAGACCGGGAGGAGTATTTCATCAGGTACTTTGGTGACCAAAACAAAGCTAAGAAAATCTTGAATTGGGTAAGAAAGAATGAATCTCTCTTTCACTTCTGCTCTGCCCCCATGGTGTGCTGGACCGTGTGTTCCTGCCTGAAGCGGCAAATGGCGAGAAATCCTCACTTCCAGCTAAGCACCCAGACCACCACCAGCCTGTACGTCTACTTTTTCTCCAGCTTGCTCGCCACAGCAGAGGTGAGTTTGTCAGACCAGAGCTGGCCAGATCAATGGAGAGCCCTGTGCTCTCTGGCTGCAGAGGGGATGTGGTTTTGGAAGTTCACATTTGGAAAGAAGGACCTCAAACACAGGCACCTGGAAGCACCTGTCATTGGTTCTCTCCTCAGGTTGAATATTCTTCGAAAGGTCAGTGAATGTGAAGATTGTGTTACTTTCACTCACCAGAGTTTCCAGGTGTTTTTGGGAGCCATGTTCTATGTGCTCAGGGGGGTGAGAGGATCCATTGGTGGTCCTCCAAAGCACCAGGAGATGAAGGTGCTTCTGAACGATGCTTTGGCTGACACAAACTTCTACTGGAACCAGATGGCTCTGTTTTTCTTTGGCCTTTTAAAAAGAAACCTCGCAGAAGAACTGGAAGATACTTTGCGTTGTAAAATGAGTCATAGGACAACGGATGAATTACTAGAATGGGCAGATGAATTAGAAAGCTATGACCTCGTCTCCAGCTGTTTTGAATTCCTACACTTCTTTGAGTGCTTATATGAGACTCGGGAGGAAAACTTTGTAAGGCAGATTTTGAGTCATCTCCTTGAAGCTGACATCGATATCTTTGGGAGTCTACAACTCCAAGTGTCTTCGTTTTGCCTAAAACACTGTCAAAGGCTAAGTAAGCTAAGGCTTTCTGTCAGCAGTGCTATCCCTCAGACGGAACTGACTTTCAACTTGGAAACTCTGGAGTGAGTAATGCAAGACTGTTTCCCCTCCCAGATTTCTTCTTTCCAGGCTCTGTCCAAGTTCTTCCATGAAAAACTGGGGATGTGTTGTTGGGTTGTCAGTGGTTATGGTTGACCAAACATATCTTCTGGTGTCAAGGTTAGTCCGTGCTTCCCTACAGCACAGCTTCTTTTTGTCTTTCCTCAGTGGTTTTTAATTGTAGATCAGAATTAACTGGGATGTTAAACACAAATACATGGGCACATGTACACATACAAATACAAATACACTAAGATTGGAACAACTACTCTAACCAACACTGTAATAATTCTGGGCTCCGCGTGTAGAACTTTATATCCTTCAGGTGCTATAATGTGTTCTTTGTTTTTACTTTCTTCATCTAAGATAAAAAGTTTAATTCATGACTTGAATGCTCTTTTACTCTTATAAACATTGAGAGCCTACTGCAGTAAGAAAATACTAAAGAGTTAGAATTCCAATTATCCTAAGTTCTAAATATCACATGAGCCTTTTTTTTTAGATTTGTTTTTAAGTTTATTTTTGAGAGAGCGGGAGAGACCATCCATCCCAAGCAGGCTCTGCACTGTCAGTGCAAAGCCCCACATGGGGCTCCAACTCACAAACTGGGAGATCATGGCCTGAGCCAAAATTAAGAGTCCTATGCTACGTGGGTGGAACTGGAGGCTATTTGCTACGCAAAATTAGAGAAAGACAAATATCATATGCCTTCAATCATAGGAATTTAAGACACAGAACAGATGAACACAAGGGAAGGGAAGTAAAAATAATATAAAAACGGGGACAAAACATAAGAGACTTAAATACAGAGAACAAACAGAGGGTTACTGGAGGGGTTGGAGGAGGAGGGATGGGCTAAATAAGAAAGGGGCATTAAGGAATCTACTCCTGAAATCATTGTTGCACTATGTGCTAACTAACTTGGATATAAATTTTAAAAAATAAATTAAAAAAGAGATTCTTAACCAACCGAGCCACCCAGGCACCACCCCCCCTTTTTTTAAATCACAAAATTCTATTAGGGTAAGTTTTATTATCTACATTGAGGGAGAGAAAATTGGAGCACAGAGATTAAATCATATCATAGGTGACACAGCTCTGAATTTATCTTAGGTCCTTTTGACTTAAAGTCTGAACTCGTAAGGAGTATCCAATGGCCACCTCACCTCACTTACATGGTTGCCTTCCTCCGAAAAGAGTGGTTGAGGATTGTTGGAATAAACCATCTGGGACTTTGAGAGCTATGCTTCCGGGGGTCACGATTTTCCTGCCCTGAACTCCAGTAAATTCCTGCACTTTGACTGGGTCTGTTTGCATCTCCAGTAGACCACACTCTGGGTGTTGGTTAAAGATCACTTACTCTAGTAACCCTTCTTTGCCTCCCTCGTAAAGGACAAGGCCACATTCCAAGATACGTCAGTGGCAGGATGTTTGCTCCGTGTTTTCCAATGGGAATCTGACTGAGCTGGACTTCAGTAACAGCAAGCTTAACGCTTTTTCAATGAAGAAACTCTGTTACGAACTGAGAAATCCAAGGTGCAAACTCCAAAAACTGACGTAAGTGTGAGACCCTCACAGTGTGAAAAATTCCATCGGAAGATAATCCAATGTCTTCCTTGGGATTATTGCATTGAGTGTCTGTTTTCCAGAAAGTAAGTTCAGGTGCTCGGGAGAATAAAACAAGTGCCCTTTATGAGCAAAACTGCTCCTTGGGCAAAGACCCAACACCCTGCCGTGTGTGGTCTTGCACAAGAGAAACGCGTAGGCCAACTAGTTTTTCCATAAGACCTCTGCATGACGCTGCTGTCTTGAGCTGGATATGAAGGAGTAGAAGACTTGTAGGATGTGGTGGAGACCAAGCGCTTGAGGAGAGCCAGAGTTCATGTAGAGTCTAGCTGAAGTGTTGTGTCTTAAGGAAAGGTGGATAGTTTACAGTGAAGCATTTGTTCATTCAGTGAATACCTAGCATCTCTTCTCTGTTCTGAGGTTATAGCAGTGAACAGAACAGATAATTCCTGCCTTCCTGGAGCTCACAGTGTTGGAGAAACAGACGTAAATGATAAGAGTAGTGTAGGAGACCGTGACCTCTCCCAAAGCGGGGGGGAAATACATTCAGGGACTCAGGAGAGGTCCTTCTTCTATCTAAAAATGCAAAGCCTCCTCTTTCACACCCTATCTAAAAGGTATTTGAGTAAAAAAAATAAAATAAAAGATACTTGAGTAAAGACCGAGTTGTGAGCTGAAGCATCATTCTGGACTGAAGCCTCTCTCACATGATGTAAGTAGAGATCACAGGGCCTTAAATCTGGCTTGAAGGTGGTGAAGAATGGAGGTGGCTCTTGAAGGGGGAGCCAGGGAAGAGCTACCTGACCAAGGACAGAGTGAGTGGCTCTTGTTGGAGAAGGCGTTGGGTTGGATGCTCTCGAGTTCAGGCCAACTGATTCTGTCCTGCTGTCCCTCTGCAATTCGGTGCTTACCTCAAGGTCTGAGGATCAGAAGCATGTGTTGACTCAGTGAGTTAAGAGGCAAGGATTTGGCAGTAATGACTCCCCTCAAACCTGAGGGCGCTGGCTCCAACACCTGGGAGGCAGCCTTAAACATCCTGCTTGATGATCTGCTTTTTCATCCTTCCCCCTTTCCCTCGCTCTTGGTCTTCTCACTTAGTACTAAAGATGAGGAGAAATAAATTTAAGAGAAAACAAGAGGAGAGACGTGTTCTCACTAGGCAGTACTGGGTAGGTGTGGGGGACACCCACCCCAAGGAAGAGTGGGGGGTTGATTTCTGATTTAATACGTCCAACTGTGCTTTGGATGTATCCAAATTTGGATGAATCCAAATCAGGTTTTGGATTCCTCTTGTATATGCATGTCCTTGAGGGAGGGTGTGCATATGCACATGTGTGTGTGTGCAAGCATGCATATGCATGGGTGTGGTAGAAAAGCGAGATGAGGAAGCACTCCCCTCCATGAGGCTACCCTCCTCCCCGCCTCTCTTCCCCAGGTGCAAATCAATAACTCCTGTGAGGATTCTGAAGGAACTTGTCCTTGTCCTGTATGGTAACCACAGGCTGACACACCTGAACTTGAGCTCGAACAACCTGGGAATTCCCGTGTCCACGATGATCTTTAAAACCTTGAGGCACTCAGCCTGCAACATCCAGTATCTGTGGTAAGTCTCTGGTTTTCTGGCTTGGTCCCCAAGGTCACCCCACAGTTCAGGGCTGCATTGGGAGGATGGGACTCAGCACGGCAGCGAAAGGCTGTAGAGAAAGATGAGCAAAGGGAACGCGCATGGGTACAGAGCAGTGCTTTGCAAAATTCTTGCCTGCCAGAGCCACCTGAGGGGGTGCGTTAAAAGGCAGGGGCCTGGAACCCACCCCCTGAGCTCCAGCAGGGCTTCTGGGTGGGTGGTGGGGGTTGGCAGCATTTCTTTTTTTTTTTTTTTTTCAACGTTTTTTATTTATTTTTGGGACAGAGAGAGACAGAGCATGAATGGGGGAGGGGCAGAGAGAGAGGGAGACACAGAATCGGAAACAGGCTCCAGGCTCCGAGCCATCAGCCCAGAGCCTGACGCGGGGCTCGAACTCACGGACCGCGAGATCGTGACCTGGCTGAAGTCGGATGCTTAACCGACGACGCCACCCAGGCGCCCCAGTTGGCAGCATTTCTAACAGGCTCCAAAGTGGCGCTGGACCTTGGACCACACTCTGAGTAGCACTGACTTGGAGACCATCCTGCCAGGAGAAAGGGTGAAGAACAAGGAGAAATTGGCTTTTGGTTGTGAAGCAAGGGGGACTCCAAATGAAGATCCCTCTTCGCCGGGAGTAACTCCCTGTGTTGGGGCCTCTCTGGTAGGTTGGAATCCTGTGGCCTCACCCCTCTAGCCTGTCGTCATCTCTTTCTGGAGCTCAGCAAGAACTCGAGTGTGCGCTTCCTCAGCCTGGGGGACAATGATCTCTCTGGTGTTGAGGTGAAAAGTCTGCAGGGGCCCTCGGAGATGCCCGAGTCTTCCCTGAAGGAGTTGTCGTAAGCCTTCCTGCCTTGTCTAAGTAGCATCTTTGGGGAGTCTTGGGGAACATCCCATTGTAGTTACCCGTCCCACGGACACATTCCCCGTCTTCACTCTTTCCACCTTCCTCCTTAGGGCTCTGTCTTGGCCAGTTTTGCCCTCACCTTGACTGTGGTGTCTCTTCTGTCAGTCTCCCCTAAACCCAGTAGTTTTAAACTGGTGGTGATCTTGTCCTCCAGGGGACAGTGTCTGGACATTGACTTGGTCCTCACAATTTGGAGGGGAAGTTGCTACTGGCATGTAGTGGGTGAAGACTAGGTGTGATCAGTATCCTTCAATGCACTCGAGAATCCCCCCACACAAGCCCCCACCTCCACACCAGCACCACAAAGAATGTTCTTGACCAAAGGTCAGTAGGGTTGAGAATGAAAAACCTTACCCTGACCCACTTTTTTCTCCTGGAAGCTTTTGTTCTTTATACAGTTTAATCTTTCACGATGTCTGGGTCCCAGATGTGTGGCCTAAGGGACTGAGAGTTTGAGAAAGAAAACATGGGCATGTCCGAGGCTCGCCCTGTACCTGTGCCTTCCTCTGCAGCCTGGAGAAATGCAACCTGTCAGCAGCCAGCTATCAGGATCTAGCTTTGTACCTCACCAGTACCCAGAGAACAAGTCGACTGTGCCTGGGATTTAATCCGCTCAGAGACGAGGGCGTGAGGCTCTTGTGTGCTTCCCTGACTCACCGCGAGTGTGCCTTAGAGAGATTGGTGTGAGTGTCTCCTGGCTCTGTTTCTAGAAATGACTCTGCTTGGGGGTGGGCATGGAGGAAAACAATGGGCCCTTCATTTGGGACCCGTTTCTTTTTTCTTTTTTTAATTTTTAAAAATGTTTTATTTATTTTTGAAGGAGAGACAGAGCATGAGCAGGGGAGGAGCAGAGAGAGAGGGAGACACCGAATCCGAAGCAGGCTCCAGGCTCTAAGCTGTCAGTGCAGAGCCTGATGCGGGGCTCGAACTCACAAACTGTGAGATCATGACCTGAGCCGAAGTTGGATACTTAACCAACTGAGCCACCCAGGCGCCCCCATTTGGGACCCATTTCTATCACTGAACACTAACACACGTCGAGCAAGTACTCCATGTGCCTGGCACCATTCTAAACACAGATTCTGAGTAGCACCCTCAATTTGTTGAATCAATCTCTGGGGGTTGTGCCAAGGAATTCAGTTTTAACAAGGATACCAGGAAATTACCATTTAGTCAACCCATATCTGAGCTCCTATATCCCAACACAGCTGGGCACCAAGGTTGGGGTGGTGGATAAGACAGACAAGCTTCCTGCCTGTGAGGAGGGTGTAGATTGATGAGTGAGATACCAAAAAAACAAAACTAGTAGTTCAGCGAGGAAGACAAAGTGGAATGAGTAGACAAGGCATGGTGTGTTGGTTTCCTGGTAAGGTCTCCCACCGACCTGAGGAGGTGACACTGAAGCAGAGACTGAAGGAACCAGACACAGAGAAGGAAGAGGAAGGAAAGGTCCCAAGACTGGAGTGTTGTAGGAACATCCAGAGGACTCGTAAGGCTAGAGTAATGTGAGCGAGGGGGATAATGGGAATATGCCCTGGCCATGTACGAATCTGTTTTGTTGGGAGCAAGGTGGAAAGTCCTCTGAGGACTGGAGGTTGTACAGGGACAGACTCTGAACGATCGCCTGGACTGCTGTTGAAGGGTAGACTATAATGGAAGCAAAAATAGGAGGCAGCAAGTGCCTGTTGATCAAGCAAAAGGATGAATATGAATCAGCCAGGTGAGGTGGTGGGACTTCAGGGCATACGTGAAGGTACAGCCAGTAGGGCTTGCTGATGGGTCAGTGGTGGTTGA
The DNA here is from genome assembly GCF_023721935.1 of Panthera uncia. NCBI lineage: Eukaryota > Metazoa > Chordata > Mammalia > Carnivora > Felidae > Panthera > Panthera uncia. Next base: position 3,839,222 of record NW_026057588.1, read on the forward strand.
AGAGGGAAAGGAACCAGGAATGCCCCACAGGTGGTGGGTTTGCCAGCTGGGTGAAAGGCGCTGCCATTTTCTGACTGGAGAAGATGGGAGGATGAGGTTTGGATGTTAAGATTGGGACATGGGAACGTGAGATGCCTATTAGCCAACCACGTAAAGCTGTTGTATGTATGTAGGACTGTAGGTCTCAAGGAGGTCGTCGGGTGGGGATGAGTCCACTGGCAATGGTAGGTGCCAAGTGTCATTTCGATGGGTTTTCCAAAAACTGGATATTGTTCAGGTGAGCATAAAAGGATAAAAAGGCCAAGGGTCTTGAGGCACATCCAAGGGGGTGTATGGTGAAAGACGACAGAATCTGAGCTAGGGACTAAGAGGTTAGCACTCTCAGCACAGAGCTTCAAAAAACCAGAATATTAGTAAGTAATTCATTCATAGGTAATATGAACTAATATAACATATGACAGTTATAGGTTACATTATATTTATCCCATTTATAATTACACCTATATAAGATACTTTAATATATACATATTAATAATACATAATATATGAAATATATAAAAATCTTATAACTGCACATTATATGTGATATATGTTACATGATAACGTGTACACCATGTATGTATCTGTTATATACCTAGATATCTAATATATGCCATATATTTCAAACATGTATACTATATATATCTAATGCATAAATAATCTGTTACATATCTCCTATATAACTATATATCATATGTAACATATATAATTCACATGACATATGCTACACAGTAGCATTATCATATGTACACCATGTATAAATGTCTGTTATACCTATATGTCTAATATATACAAATGTCTAACATGTATCTGTATTCTAGATCTCCTACAACTTGTATTGCATACTGCACTTTTTTTGACATGTGAAAAGTCGTACATATTTAATATATACAAATCGGTGGGTTAGGGGAGAAGGACACACCCATGAGACCATCATGGCCATATGGTGGCCATATGACCACCGTTAAGGACATAAACATATCCATCTCCTTCCAAAGTTTCCTTCTGTACCCTTTTTTATTAACTGTTTTTTGTGGCTAAGATTTAACATAGAAAATATAAGCACGTAAAAAATCTGAATCTTAGAGAACTTTACACAATACAGTATTGTTAGCTATAACCACAACACTCTATGGTACCTCTTCAGAACTTACTCCTTTTGCGTTACGCAAACTTGGCATGCTTTGAGCATCCCTTTGTTGTTATTATTTTTTTTAAACCAAACACTAAGGACCGGCATGTTCATGGTGTGCTCATTGCAGAAGTCTGGGGAAGGATAAGTAAGCACAGATACTCAGCATTTCCTGGGTGGGGGTTCAGGGGGACACCATGGCTGAACTCAACACCATAGTTGAGGTGGGGCTTGAGGCTTGTGTCCCCAGTGGTCTTGGTTTGGGCTGCTTTCTGGAGCATCTGTCTCCATGGCTCTTGCCCCACAGGCTCTGGTTCTGCCAGCTCGGTACATCCAGTTGCAAGTACTTGTCAGATGCTCTCCTCAAGAACAAGAGTTTGACCCATCTGAACCTGAGGAAGAATAACCTGAGAGATGAGGGAGTGAAGTTTCTGTGTAAGGCCCTGAGTCATCCGGACTGCAGCCTCCAGAACCTGGAGTAAGTTCCATTGCCTCCCTGCCCTTCGGACGATGAGAAGAGACCATGTGAATTGACCTGCAGATGCCTGCGTTCCAAATGGGGCTGAAGTCCTGGGTGTAGATGTGATGGCTCACACAGAGAAGCTTCGGGCTCTATTGGAAGGGCGTGAGGGGATGGGTTACTGGGATGATTGTTAAGGACCAACCACAATGTGTGCTGGGAGTCCCCAAGACCACCCCAGGAGCTTGATGACTCACAGAGGACTCCACTCTGTGTGCAGTCCAGATTAGTGGCTGTGGTTTATTACAATGAAGGGTGGAAAAGCAAAATTAAGGTGCATGGGGTGAAATCCAGAGGAAACCAGGTGCAAGCTCCCTATAGATGGCATGGGGAGAGGGTTATGCTGTTGTCCTGTCTACTTAATTTCCACCAAGGGTAGATAGAGTACCCGGGGTGTCTCAGACCTCCTGACCAGCACCCTTTTCTTCCCAGGGCTCTGGATGAGAAGTCTCACTTTGGCATCTCTCCTTTGCTTGGGAGACTGTGAGATGGGCTTGGTATATAGAGCAAAGTCTAAGGACTCCAGGATTGTTCTTTTTCCCTTTGTGTTTGTTTTGCAGTTTGTCAGATTGTTCTTTCACAGCGGAAGGCTGTCAGGAGCTTGCTAATGCCCTCCAGCATAATTGTAACATGAAAATTTTGGATATCGGGAGCAATGACATTCAGGATGATGGAGTGAAACACCTGTGTGAGGTCCTAAAACATCCGAAGTGTGCATTGAACACGCTTGGGTGGGTTGACCCTGTTCTCTTTGCAGGAAGCCCCCATCTCTACTTTTGGGGTAGGAAGGAATAGATGGGGTCACCTGGGGGTTCAAGAAGGTGGGGAACAAAGGACTAAATTCTCCTGTTAAAAATCTCTTCTCAACAATAAGACTCCAGTTCAGAGACAGAAGTTCATACCACTCAACCCCTCCTTGGAATATTAATACTCTTTTCAATCGGTACCTTTTGGATAGTAGGTGGGGGGCAGATACAGCCTGTTTCCTGGCCCCAGAGTCTTTTCTGTCTAAGGGGAAGTCTGATTTTAACTATAAGACAATGTGTTTGTTTAGCAAACTAAGATGGTTTAGACTCCAGGAATAGGAGTTTGGGTTAAGTGTGGCTTACATGTTATCTATTTTTCACATAGGCAGTGATTCTACTCACTCTCAAAAAATGTTAAGAGATTCTACAGTATTTCTTTCTCTGTGGAGACCCCCCCCCCACCCATGTGTGTTTAATGGATGCACCTTGAGGGCATTATGCCCATAAGTAAGTCACCAGTTGCTGCTTCTTAGTACATCCTTATCCTCCAAGGAGTATCTTCAGGTGCACAATTCTTTATCCTTCAGGTGAAGGAGAAGCCCTGGGATTTACGCAAGTAATTCAGGGTCCTCTTTGTGCCTTAAAAAAGAATGATGGTCTGGTTTTAAGCCCTCACTCTCTAGCTGCTTCTCCCTGGATGCAGAAATGAGTAAAATGTTTGCAACAGCTCTCCTGTTGTCTTTAATGATGAACGCCTACCTGATACTCAGTTCACTTCCATCTGGTTTCATTCTCCAAAGTAGTAGCCTTAAAGCAGGCACCTGCATGGCTAACTTGTGCTCACAAGGTCCCATCTTTACCATCAAACCAGGGTTTCCCAACCTCAGCACTGTGGACACCTTGGGGTGAGTAATCCTTTGCTGTGGGTGGTCCTTCATTCTGTATGATGCTGAGCAGCATCTCTGGCTCCCACCCACCAGATGAAATAGCACCTCCCTGCTCTGCAGACTTTGTTCCGTCTCCCCTGTGGGGGAGGGGAGGAATCACCTTTCATTGAGAAACACTGACCTAGATGACCATGGAAATGTTAAAGGTTCACAATCAAGGTCAACAATATACAGTATAAGGTACCGGTAAAAGCCCTGCAGGTGGCGCTAGACTGGAGACAGGGTGCACTTGTGTGATCTTGGAGTGGGTCTTTCTCCTGTCATTCTCTTCCTATCCTTAAATAGTACCTTTATCTTGAAGCATTCTCTGGATCTTACCCAACCCCTTCCACCCTAAGAAAACCTATCCTTTCTCTCCACTCTTCATGCATCGCAACTTTTTTTCGGAAGGCATTTTTTAAACTTAAGTTCAAGTTAGTCAACATACAGTGTAGTCTTGGCTTCAGGAGTAGAACCCAGTGATTCACCTCAAAATTTTCATGTATGGACACCTGCCACATATCTTTATAGACTTGGTGGAAATTTCCACTCTGTTAAACTGAGGTAACACTTTGTCACTTTCGTCTTTGAACATATGGTTGGCCAGCTACAAGGCATACAGATTTTTGTTTTGTTGAATTTAGGAACAAGATGAAAGTGTAGTGGAGAGGTTGTAATCTTATTTTAGTCCTTTCAAGGATCTTCCAAACTCACATCTACTTTTTACAAACATGGTTTCTTTCACAGTTGGGCAGACTAATGTTCTGTTGGCTCATCTGGCAAATGGAGTTTAAGACATTGGCCACCTCTTTATAGGATTGGTATATGAGTAAATGAGTTATGTGTAAGCAGTTGGAGAAGTGTCTGGTGTGTGGCAGGCTCTTCACTGCTTAACCACAGACTTTTTCCTAGATGTGTATCATTTCTGTTTCTAACTTCTCAATCCTAGTGGACCATCTTTCACACTTCCTTCTCACCCACTCCTAGGTTGGAGAAATGCAATCTGACACCTGCTTGCTGCCAGTATCTCTCCTCTGTTCTCAGAAGCAGTAAAAGCCTGTTTAACCTGAACCTTTTGGGGAATGACTTGGAGCCCAGAGGAGTCAGCACACTGTGGAAGGCCTTGAAAAAATCAACCTGCAAACTACAGAAGCTTGGGTAATCCCCACCACCTTTAATGCTGGGAGGCACCTGATAAGAGGGGATGGATGGGCCGATGTCTTATAGCAAGCATCAGATTCACCCTGCATTGGATTTCCTGGAGCAGTGCTGGCCAGCAGAGCCTTTAGTAATGATGGAAACAGTCTATATCTACTGCCCGATAGAATAGACGGTAGCAGCATGTGGTAACTGGGCACTTGAAATGTGGTTAATGCAACCAAGGAGCTGAATTACTGAAATGGCCACATGTGGATAGTGGCAACCATGCTGGGCAGCACCGTCCTGCAGACATTTGTGTAGTTGAGGAGTCCCCTCATTTTTTGCATTTTTGTACCTACTCAATAATTCAACAGCATTTCACTCAATGATACCTCTTTTTAATGCTGACTATGGGCCAAGCATGCCATAGCAGATAGCAGTAAATAAATGGTCATGAGCCTTGCCATCATGGGTCTGCATTCTCCTCAGGGAGAGGACAAATCTGAAATGTATAAAAACAGTGTTGTCAAGAATGCTGGGAAGGAAACTTGGGATTGTGGTAGAAAAACAAGGGTGATCAGAGTGGTACCAGAAGGCATGTCAGAGGTGGTGATGTTGATGCTGAATCCCAAGGAGGCTAGAAGGAGGAATCCACATATCAGGAGGGGAACATGGACAGTGACAAAGGACCAAGAGTGTTTGAAGGAAGCTGGAGTAGCATGTGCAAAGGCTGAGGTTAGACTACCAAGCTCTGTATTGCCCTTTCCAGGCAGTGAAATAAGAGTGTTTAATTAGAACACTCTCTACCTTATTCAGTATTCTGGACATGAGGTCAGAAAGGTAAGCAGAATTTTCTTTTCCCCTGGAGAAAGACCTTAAACTAGGCACATTTTTGCAGAAACCTTCTCAGATACCAAAGAATCTTGCCTATTTGAGGAAGTTGTTCAAAATCTACACATTCAGGACTTTACCAACTTCACATCTAAGTAATGCATTATTAAAAACATTCTATGTCTTTTTCTTGCAGGCTTGAAAAAGAGTTGTATAACATAGTGAAGGGGGAGCTCGAGGAATTGCAGGAGAGGGGGTCCTTTCTGAGAGTCAAGTGTAAGTGGGATTTCAATGACCTTGAGGACAAATGGTGGTGGTGATCCAATGGCTACACTATGGGATGTTCTTGGAGTAGAATCGCCAGGAGATTTATCAGGTGTTGCTGCTCTTGAGGACAAATGAGCAGTTACCTCCAGAGTGCTTTCCCACAATTTGTTGTAAGCAGCATATTTAAATACCCAATCTCCAGAATCCTAATCTAATACTACATTTGGCCCCAAGAGCCTACATTGGCTTTGCCTTAACTTTCCTTTTGTCTTTCTTGGTGTAATGTCTTTAACTCTCACATGTTAAGAGAATTCAATAAAGCAAAGGATATAAAGAAAATACCTTGAGAAAGCCTAAAGCCTCATTTCCTATGGATCGAGAGATGGGATAGATGTGACTGTAATTCCGCAGTTATTATACTGTGGATAAACCAGCCAGATGGAGATGAAGAACCATTCCTACAATGCAGATAGACCCAATTTTGGCTTTTGCGTGTACCTTTGAATGATCCATGGCTGTGTTATGTCTAAAATGTATTTAACTCACCTGAAAATGCTGGGGAACATGGATCCTACCCAAGGATGTAATGTGAAATTGATGTTGTACATGGGAAATACATATGAAGATAGGATCTGATCACAATTTTATCTCCTTTGCCCTATTATTTAATAGGCAAAAGCTATCAGAAGTAGTCCGAGGGAACAGTGGGACATTCATTGCATTTTGCATTTCGTAGCTTATAAAACCCATCATAGTGTGTCTAAATCCACATCAGAGCCCTGTAGGTAGGGACATCCCTACTTGACTGATTTTGAAAACAAAGATTATAGGGTAAATAAATGTTCTACAACAAATTACAGAAATAGTAAGTCAAATAATGGAACTTAGAATCCGAGTCTTCTATTTTAAGAGCCAACATGCCTTATTAGACCCAGTGGGGTCTTGGAGTAAGTCCATGATCCTTCTATCCATCATGTTCCCTCACCATTAAATATAAGGGAAACCCAGAGTCCTTGAAATAAATCCTTCCTTCTCTTTCTTGTGCATTTTGGTCATTCATCATAGATAAAAGCTGGGATAGTGGGGGGGGGGGAGGTTTATGAACTAAGAAAATCTTGTCAAGGAAGAGAGATTTTAAAATCAAAGGTTTAGATACACCTCAGTCTCCATGTCTTTAGTTACTGTAGGTTAAAATAGCATTGTGTTAGTTCTGATAATCTGACAAACTGTTAACCCCAAATCCAAGAGGATCCCAAAATTTCTTCATTGTGTCTTTGGAAACAAAACATGGGCATATTCTTCTGTGAACATTAGATCTACAAATTCTCTATCAATATTTTCATAATATTTTAGGATTTATTCTAGAATTTCTGGATGTGCCATGGAATTATTTCAATTACAGCAAAGGTTCTTCAGCTTTGGGTCTTCTAACAATGTTGTTTTATTTCAAAGCCACATAACGCCAAAGTGGCTTTCTAGGGAAATCAAGGATAGGTCTACCCCCATCCCCAGAAGGGAAATGGGATGGGACTGAATGGATTTGGATGAGGTGACAGCTGAGCTACTTCCCCAGGCTCACTGCAGTTTAGGAAGCCCACCACCCAACAAACACTGATTAGCTTGTGACCAATTGTACTCTAACTTCAAGTCCGTGATTATGTGGAAGACCACCTACCCACCCCCCCTCCTTTTTCACACCTGATACTTGGCCATCTTAAAAGTGTGGGTAGATGTGGCCAGGACTATGGTATGGCCAGGGGGTAGGGTTAGGCAGGGGTAGTGTAGAGTTATCTAGAAGAAGCAGAGAGAATCCCTCTTGTGATGTAATGGAGGGGATGTGGTTGAATAAAGGATCCCCTGTGTTGAATCTGGCAAGACAAACAGGTTCTATGGAATGGAAACATTCACAGTGGCTTTTGATGATAAAACCACTGCTTCTCAGCTAATGATTTTATACCCTTTAAGCCAATTTTCTCATTACAACTTGGGTCTGATAGCATCAATCTCAGGTTTTGCAAAAATTACACAGAATGATGTGTGAAATGGTCAGTTGTGATAAGCACCTGTAAATGATGCTCTTAGGTTAATAATCTCCTTTAATCCTATCATCTCAAGATCCTCTCTTGTTAACTAGATGCTTCATGGCTCAGTTTTTTTGTCTTATTTTTTTATCACCTCTGTTGCAGAAACCCTGGCAGGATGCCTTCCCTCTTCTCCACAGATGAGAGATGAAGTGACTTTCTCAGTCTCTTTCTCTTGTGATTTTTATTGTATGGTAAGATGGGCATAACAAAAATTCACTGCTTAGCCATTTTATTTTTTTATTTAAAAAAAAATTTGTTTTAACATTTATTTTTGAGACAGGGAGAGACAGCATGAACAGGGGAGGGTCAGAGAGAGAGGGAGACACATAGAATGTGAAACAGGCTCCAGGCTCTGAGCTGTCAGCCCAGAGCCTGACGCAGGGCTTGAACTCATGGACCGCAAGATCATGACCTGAGCCGAAGTCGGACGCTTAACCGACTGAGCCACCCAGGCACCCCACTTAGCCATTTTAAAGTGAACAGTTCATTGACATTAAGTAGCTTCACACTGTTGTGTAACCATCACCACCATCCATCCCTGGAACTTTATGTCCCCAAACTGAAACTCTGTCCCCATTAAACACTAATTCCCCATTTCTCCCTCCCTCAGCCCCTGGCAACCACTATTCTTTATGTCTCTATGAATTTGACCACCCGAGGAACCTCAAAAAACTGGGATCATACAGTATTTCTTTTTGTTGGCTGACTTACCTCACTTAGCATAATGCCTTCAAGGTTCATCCATGTTGCAGTAGGTGTCAGAACTTCCTTGCTCTTTAGGAATCCTATTTCACTATGGGTATGGACCACATTGTGTTCATTCCTTTGTCAACAGACATTTGAGTTGCTGACTTTACAAAATCTAACTCCTAAGTTGATGGCAGGGGAGTCCAGAAGTGAAATACTTGTATCCTTAAGCTTTCCTTCCAGTTACCACCCCCTCTCTTCAGTTGGAGGGTTGGAGGTCCTCAGTTGGAAGAGGGGAAAAGAAGAGAGTCTTGAAAGCCATAAGGTTCAGCAGGAAGAGGAGGATGGGAGATGCAATGAGTCATGCAGGGAAATGAGATGAGCAAGGACAGAGAGATGACCCAAAACTTAGAAGGAGGCAGAAGAGAATGACTTTGGTATCGTTTTGGGGACCCTGCTGGGCTTGCAGCTTTGGTTGATGGAGTGACTTTACAACTCTGCAGAGGCTGACTTGTGGTGTCTTCTCTGGTGTTTCTGTACTCGTTAATGTTTTGCTTCGACTTTGTCAATTTATTCCACTGAACAAGCACGACTCAAGAGACCGAATCACAAAGCATTCTTTTTGCCTGACTGTTGAAATTTACTCTCAGATGTGAACTCTTCTCCTGTACCTGGTTAAATACTTGTCCTGGGCCATTTCTTTTTCTTTTTTTAATCATTTAATAGTCTCAATAGCGATAACTTAACGTAGTCCCATGCCACAAAATTCAATTTAAACTTTAGGCTCTCCTGAACCGTGATATGGAAGCCCTGTGTCCCAAGAATGGATGCACTCAGAAAGGTGGAAGGCAAGGGAGCAGGGAACATAGTTACTTGATTGACATGGTGACAGATTCAGCATCTGACTACCGAAGCTGGGTCTTTAAAGCCAGCATTCTTGGAATCAGCAGAACCTTCCCATCAATGGAGAAATACCCATTGGAGCATCTACTGGTGAAGACAGATACATGCTTAGCTCATCTGGTGGCTTATTCCTCCCTGAACCCCTACACATCCCATGAGACCAGTAGCTTATGTTGCTTATATTTGTTATATTGGTTTCACACATTATCTACTGTGTAAAATGCCTTACCGTCCTTGGATTGAGCTCATTTCTTCATCCACAATCTACCTACCTCCCTTGTTATAATTATCATCCTTCTCTTGGTGTCTTATAACCATACGCACTACACGTACATCTCTAGGTGGCTGCCTTAAATATTCCTGTACAAGAGGAGATTTTTAAGGTCATAGGTTGTAGTGATACATGATGTCAAATATTAGGATTTTAGGTGGTTTCTATCAATAGATCATTCAAATGACATACATATACACAAGACAATTCTATCCCGCTAAAGAAACCACTTTTAGATATATAGAGACCTATGGTTTACAAACCTATATCTCAACCTTTTGGCATGTGTGTACATACGTATACATGCATACGCCTTTTTAAACCTGACACAGAAGGCATTGTATATATGCACTCCATTGTGTTTATACGGTGTTAATCTATCCGTGTTGAACTATACACACATTTCTGTGTATACGTATATATCACGAGTGATCTGTTTTCAGTCTATCCACGTTAGTTTACACACACCTATCAATATGGATAGCCTAACAATGAAAAAACAATGCATTTGGCATGGGATCTTCATGTAATTTAAAAAATCAAGGCTATTTTGTTAATGGATGCATTTGCATATATGGAAGTATAGAAAGGCTATGGTACTTAGTTTCCTGCCAGATTGCCTGTGGGGTGTCGGAAGAAGGGAATGAGACAGGTTGGTGGTCAAAAGGATCTTCACTTTTAGCCGTACATGTAGGTGGAAGGCTATGGATGACTTATAGCACTTTTCTGGGTGCCTGGGGGGTACAGTCTGTTAAACATCGAACTCTTCATTTCAGCTCAGGTCATGATCTCCTGGTTCATGGGTTCGAGCTCCACGTCAGGCTCTGTGTTGACAGCACAGAGCCTGCTTGAGATTCTCTCTCTCCCCCTCTTTCTGCCCCTTCCCTGCTCATTCCTGAGTGCATGCTCTCTCCCTGAAACATTTAATAAAATAGTACTTTTCAAATCCCATCATGAGGCAAGAGAAGAGAAAGAGCCTGAGTTGGGACACCAGCAGCACAAGCAGAAAAGGGGGACCAGGTTATACCTCAGGTCCAATGCTCACAGTATGGGCAGCACCTGTCCAAGCCATGTAGGGAAAAGACCACAATTTCTACAACCCGCATGCTTGCTCTGGGCATGCACTGGGAACACAATCTTTTTGGAGATTTGACAAACTGTTTTAAGATCTAAGATTTTATTGAGTGTCTAAAATGTCCTTGTGAGACAGGATAAGAACTTGACCTTGACAGCCTTTCAGGGCTTGCCCAAGGCCACAAAGCAAATAAAAACCATATACACACTCAGTATATGAAGTATCCAAAGTGGGGGGAGGGGGAGGCCATGCAAAAAGATCAGGGTTTACATCTGTGTCTGGAACTGTAATTCCTGGGGACAGAGTAGGCATGAGTAAGGGCTCCAATAACTTTTCTTTGCAGGTCACTTGGGTCAGGAGGAGTCACCAGTCACCTATAACTGTCAAGGAAGGATTTTCTTCTTCTGCAACTGTCAGAAGTCTCTGGGTTTCCTCATCAAATTCAGTTTTTTGCAGCCTGGTAAGATATAAAAAGGGCTCTGTTGAATTGCTACCTCTTTTGTTTCTTCTCTGCAGCTCTTCTCTAACATTTCTTCCCTGGTCAAGCCTAGGAGAACCTGGTGATGCCTCCCTCCCCACCCCCATGGGACAGACATACCTGTCAGGCAGTGGTGCAATGATAAATGTTTAACACCTGGCTCTTGGCAGGGGGCGGGGGCCTGGAGGGGTTGGGGGGGGAGAAAAGCCCCGATTTATAGCACTGCACGTTTCTGAGGTGTAAATTCTCCTACCATGGCCAATACCATTTTTTTTTTCAATTTTTTAATATTTGTTTTTGAGAGACAGAGGGTGAGTGGGGGAGGAGCAGAGAGAGGGAAACACAGAATCTGAAGCAGGCTCCAGGCTCTGAGCCATCAGCACGGAACCCAATGCAGGGCTCGAACTCATGAACCGTGAGATCACGACCTGAGCTGAAGTCGGACGCCTAACTGACTGAGCCACCCAGGTTCTCCTATCATGGCCAATTTAAAGCTGCCAACTTGATGTCGCTAAACACAAGAGTAGGAAGAACTGTACACACAGGGTTATCACCATCTGGTGGCAGCGGTCTCCAGCACATCGCTGGACAGAACAGATGTCCTATCTGATAGAAAGCCCTGATTCCACCTGAACATTGGGGTTTGAAGATGGGAATTCAGGAAGCTAAGGAGCAAGACCAACTACTTTTATTGTTAAAAAGATAAAACAGTAATAGCTTCCGTTATCTGAGTGCCTGGTCCTAGCCTTCTGCTGAGGGCTTTAGGTGCAGCTTTCATTAAAATTTCTCAACCGTGGGAGATAGCATTATTGACCCGATTTGTGATGAAGACAAGCAGGCAAAGCAAATTGGCTCAAGGTCACACAGCCATCGAGTGGTAGAGTCAGGATACAGATGCCAGTACTGTGGCCCTGGAGCCCCTGCACTTAACACGAGGCAGTCCATTGTGGTTCTGAACTAAATGGGAGGGTTAAGGATCACTGTGTGTGTGTTCCTCTGTGGGTACAAATATCTGTGGTGTCTGCTGGTATCTGTTGGCAACCGTCCTGAGCACCTTCACCTCCCTGTTGGAGTGAAGGACATTCTTTCAGGCATCTGTTCGTCTTGACACACAGATCTGTGGGACTGTCCACGGTTGGGGAGGGTGCACGGGATGTGGAAACTCACTTATGTGTTTCCAGCATTTTTATTACATCTGTATTTTCACAGCACCTGTGTCAAATCATTTCCCTCGTTTGGCAGAGAACAGACAGTCAGGAGAAATGCCTTGCCTGGGGCCACAAGACTCAGCGTGGAAAAGCTGGCATAACATGATTTGGAAAAACTATGGAAAATCCAAGTCTTCCCCCTGCCTCAAGCACCACCTTCGGAACCTCTCACAAAAGGTAAGAGGAGGATGAACTTTCTAGATGGCAGGCACCTGAAGTTTCTAGACATAGGTTTACAAGGATGGACTTTGAGGAAATGGACTCATAGCTTCACAAGTTGGAAAAGACAGTAATGGTCTTAGTGTTGGAGTTATACCAGTGTTAACCCAACATCTCCTAGTCCTTTCTAGAAATGAGTGGCCATGTAAATTCCTATGACTGCCCTGGATTTCAGATACGTTTGAAGAGAGCAGGAGAAATAAATGAGAAAGCGATGCTTAAGGTTCATTATATTGTAACCTAATAGAACAATCTTTGATAAAAAAACCTAATACATACATTTTGTATTATATGTATAATTATAGTTTTATAAATATAATTATATGAATAATATATATTACATATGTATAATTTAAATATTTAAATCTATAATTATAAATGTGTGGGTGCCTGGGTGGCTCCATCAGTTAAGCATCCGACTTTAGCTCAGGTCATGATCTCATGGTTTGTGGGTTTGAGCCCCATGTCAGCCTCTGTGGTGACAGTTCAGAGCCTGAAGCCTGCTTCGGATTCTTTGTCTCCCCCTCTCTTTGCCCCTCCCCTGCCCACACTGTTTTTCTCTCTCTCAAAAACAAATATACATTAAAAAATGAAAATACATAATTATATACATGTATAATTATACATATAAATTATAACTATGAAATCTAATATATGAAATAATACACAACTAGATACTTAAATTTTAATATAAGTCTATAACCTATAACATGTAGAAGTCTACTTTATACTTTAATTTTATAGCTATAAATATGTTTATGTCTATACAAATATACAAATTATATGTGTTTTACATTAGATTTTAGTTATAATTTATAAATGTATATTATGTAAGTCATAGGGGTCTATATAAGTATAAATGTAAGTCTGATATATCAATAATTATAAATGTAAAATTTTTATATAAGCTTTAATTTTTTTTAATGTCTGTTTATTTTTGAGAGAGTGTGTATGAGCAGGGGAGGGGCAGAGAGAGAGGGAGACACAGAATCCAAAGCAGGCTCCAGGCTCTGAGCTGTCAGCACAGAGCCTGATGTGGGGCTCGAACCCATGAACCGCGAAATCATGACCTGAGCCAAAGTTGGATGCTCAACTGACTGAGACACTCAGGCGCCTGGTAGATAAGCTTTAATATAGTAAGCTATACTTTATAATTGTACTGGAACAATAGCAAGTGCCCCTGTTCATAGGGTATTACCACCCACCAGGTACTGTGCTGAGTTGACGTATCTTTCACTCCCACAATCCCAAGGCAAGGAGCACCATTTGCATTTTGACTGTGGCAGCACCACACCTCGGGTTCCAGTGAATCCCCCCTCACCCGGGCATGTCCTCACCAGGAGAGCAAACCCCAGCTCACCCTAGAATCTGCAGGGTGCAGGCTGGGTGTCTCAGGGCTTCACATAGCACCGCCACTCCAGTGTGGTCCAGGGCGTTTCCTTGCAGGTTCAGACTCTGCAGGGTTTTACTGCTGGTGAGGGCACTAGAGAGGTCCTCACAGCAGGCACTTGTTAACTTGCATGTAGCCAGCCTACAACCAAGCACACAGGGTGAGAGGTGGTTCATCCAAGTGAGTGGGATGGTAGTGTCACATTTAGCCAAGGTCACCCCTAGCCTCTGAGTACAGTGTGTGACATCTGGTCCCTGACTGGGGGGAGATCATAGAGGGCCACACTGTGTGTTCCTCTTTGATCCCATGCCTGTACAGGGCTTGTGTCTTGGCAGCTCCTTCCAGTCATGGAAGGACCTGTTTCCCTACCCCTGAAAGAGGCTGGCCTCCTGCATGGTGTTGGCTCGTAGGACCCCATGGAAGCAAGGTTACGGGAGTTCTGAGCCACCACGTTGTGCATTTCTTGCTGTCTAGAACCCGAGATGCTGATTGTGTCCCTCCAAAAACTCATGTTGAAGTCCCAACCCTCAGAACCCCCAAATGTGGCTACAGTTGGAGACAGAGTCTCCACAGAGGCCAAGAGGTCCAAATGAAGTTATTAGTTACTCCTAATCCACTATGCCTAGTGTCCTTATAAGATGACAAAATTAGGACCACACACAGGGAGAAGACAGCTGTCTACAAGCTAGGGAGAAAGACCTTAGGAGAAACCAGCCCTGCCCAATCCTGGATCTGGGACTTCTGGTCTCCAGATCCATAAGGTGACACATCTCTGTGAAGTGGCCCAGTCCATGGGGCTGTGTTATGGCAGCCCCAGCACACTGTCAAAATGATTGAGAGGACCACCTACATGAGCCAGTCCCCAGGGAACCTTGGACCCCTGAGCCATCGCCAGTGCTCCTTACTTTACGTCTCTAAGTTAGGAGTCATTACTCCAGGACAGCTCATGACTCCGTGTCCCAGTCTGGTTTCCACTTTCCTCCACCTTCCACCCACCGAGACCCAGCCTTGACATTGGGGTCACCCACCCAAGAATCTCTAAGTGACAGCTGGGATGTGCTAGACCTTGACACAGCAGCTTCACACCAGCATCTTCTATGTCATTGTAGCTGATTTGTAGACTTCTCAAGTTCTGATTGCCAGTGAGGACTGAGGCGAGGTCTCGACAGCCATCAGCGGTGATGGAACATTTCACCAAACTGCAAGAGAACAGTGCTGATGTCACTCTTAAGGGTTACTGCATCCACACTTGAGATCAGAAAAAAGACACCAAAGCATTACATGTTCATCCATGCACAAAGGGCATAATGCAGCAGCTCTGCTAAGGCGGTGTCCACTCCCTGTCCCCCCCCCCCCACTGCCCCCATGACGTACTTGTCCTCAGGCAATATCTGAACACACGTGGATGGGTCTTTTGGGGCTCCCTATGCTGGTTGTTCATACCTCTGGATTCTGCTAGGCTTTTAATTTCTAAGACCTTATAACAAGTTATCTTTTTAAAGGTTTAATGTTTATTTTTGAGAGAGAGAGACACACACAAAGCACAAGCGGGGCAGGGGCAGAGAGAGAAGGCGACACAGAATCCAAAGCAGGCTCCAGGCTCTAGTCTCTGAGCTGTGTGCACAGAGCCTGATGTGGGGCTCAAACTCACGAGCTGTGAGATCATGACCTGAGTGGAAGTTGGACACTTAACCAACTGAGCCACCCAGGCGCCCCTATAACACCTTATCTTTAGAGCAAGACCTTCCCACTTCTTATTCATTAGGTGTTTCTGAGGTATCTTTGGCCCCTTGCAAATTCCACATACATTTGGAAATTGGCTTTTCAAGTTCACCACCACCACCACCACCACAAGTATTGCACTTTGGGATTTCATTAAAACTAAAAATCATTCTGTGTAGAATTGACTTTGGATAGTGAGTATTTCAATCCTTGAACATGGACTCTATCTCACATTTCCTGAATTATACTAGCATCTCATGATATTCACTGCAAAGCTTTCACACATACTATATTAGCTTAATTCCCAGATGATTCCTTTTTGATGCTACTGTAAATGGTACTTCTATTTAATTCCATTGGTGTATTGCTTCTTGTTGGCCTATAAGAAATCTTTTTTTGGTAGATTATTTAAACGAAGCTTGTTAGACTCAATTCTGATTATTTAGTTACAGATTTTTAAAAGATCTATAATATTCTGTCTGCATAGAATTAGGGGCTTGGGGGCACCTGGGTAGCTCAGTTGGCTAAACGTCCAACTTCAGGTCACAATCTTGCAGTTTGTGGGTTTGAGCCCCACCTCAGGCTCTGTGCTGACAGCTCGGAGCCTGGAGCCTGCTTCAGATTCTGTGTCTCCCTCTCTCTCTGCCCCTCCCCCACTTGCACTCTGTCTCTCTCATTCAAAAATAAACATTAAAGAAAATGGAATCAGGTGTTTTTTCCCTTCTAACATTTTTAAGGATTTACAGTTTTATATTTTTTACCTTATTGCTTTTGCTGACATTTATAGGACAACGTAGATTAGAAGTGATTATAGCCAGCCTTCTTACCTTTTTCTTGATACTAAAGAGAAAGATTTTGTGTCTCCATCGCTAAGCGGATGTTTGCTTCAGATTTCTTGAATGTTTTATCAAGGAAAGTCCCAATTATTAATTTTCCAAGAGTTATAATAGGTGGATATTGTTTTAACTCAAAGCTTTTTCTGTAGTTTAGAGGATAGTGATTTATTTTTAATCAGTTAGTATGGTAAGTTACACTGATCTTTTTAATGTTTACCTTCTCTGGATAAACCCAAACTTAGTCCTTATATTTATTCTTTTATTTTTTAATTTTTAAAAAAATTTTTTTGGAGAGAGAGCATGTGAGCAGGGGAGGAGCAGAGAGAGGGGGAGACACAGAATCCGAAGCAGGCTCTGAGCTGTCAGGACAGAGCCTGACGCGGGGCTCGAACCCACAAACCGCGAGATCATGACCTGAGCCGAAGTCGGACGCTCAACCGACTGAGCCACCCAGGCGCCCCTATATTTATTCTTTTAATACATTTCTGGAATCTGTTTGCTCATGTACCTTTTAGTGCTTTTGCATTTCATGAATAACATTGGTATATACTTTGAGTTTGACGTTATTCTAGCCTTGAAAAATAGTAGGAAGTATTTCTTCTTTTTCCAGTCTTGAAAGAATTTGTGTTAAGACTGGAATTATTTCTCCCTTGAATATCTGGCAGCAGCCATTGATGAAAACTTTCAAGCCTGATTTAATTTCTTCAGTGGTTTAAAACTATTCATTTTTCGGGGAGCCTGAGTGGCTCAGTTGGTTAAGCAGTAGACTCTTGATTTCAGCTCAGGTCATGATCTCACAGTTCATTGAGATTGAGCCCTGCTTAGGGCTCTGCATTAATGGCACAGTGCCTACTTGGGATTCTCGCTCTCTTCCTTGCTTGCTCTCTGCCCCTCCCCCACTTTCATGCATGCTCTTTCTCTCTCAAAATAACATTAAAATTTTTTCATTTTTCTAAGTTTGGTCATCCTTAGTATTTTTACTGATATTTGAAAAAATCTAAATTTTCAAGTTTATTGTATACAGTGGCTCATAATAATCTGATATCTGTATCATCTGTAGTAATGTCTTTTCCCATTCTTGATACAGAGCAGTGCTGTTCAATATGGTAGCCACCAGGGATGTGTTTTTTATTCAGGGTGTATCCTAATTTCTACTCTGATCTCTTCTTTGTTTTATGGATGATGAATGTGAAGTAATTACATTCACCTCCTAAGAATTTGAGTTCAGTGGAATAGGACATTAGTTAAAAAAAAAACCAGCAGGATGCAAATAATGGATTGATGCTTTCTTTTTCAAATTCTGTTTTGTCTGTTGGATACAGCTACAACATGTTCATGGCATATTGTTTGTCTTTTCTGTCTTCCAAATTTTTCTCATTAAACTTGAGATGAAATTTCCATAACAGAAAATCATCTTAAAGTGAACATTTAGTGGCATTTTCAGTGTAATGTGCCATCACAGCTTCCTTGTATTTTAATAGGTCACTTAAAAACATCACTTTTTTAAAAAATCCAGTATGACAAGGGTACCTGGGTGGCTCAGGTGGTTAAGTGTCTGACTTCAGCTCAGGTCATGATCCCACGGTTTGTGAGTTCCTGTGAGTTTGAGCCCTGGGTTGGGCTCTGTGCTGACAGCTCAGAGTCTGGAGCCTGCTTCAGATTCTGTGGCTCCCTCTCTCCCTGTGCCTCTCCCACTAGTGCTCTGTCACTCTCTGTCTCAAAAATAGACATTAAAAAAAACTTTTTAAAATAAAAATCCTGTATGACAACCTTTCTTGTGGCCAAAATACTTAATTTTTTATATTTACTTATATTTTATTTAAAAATTTTTTTAAATGTTTATTTATTTTTGAGAGAGAGAGCGCGAGCT
Source organism: Panthera uncia (assembly GCF_023721935.1). Lineage (NCBI taxonomy): Eukaryota > Metazoa > Chordata > Mammalia > Carnivora > Felidae > Panthera > Panthera uncia. The sequence continues at coordinate 3,857,566 of NW_026057588.1, forward strand.
CAAGCGTGAGCGGGGGAGGGGCAGGGAGACAGGGAGACACAGAATCCGAAGCAGGCTCCAGGCTCCGAGCTGTCAGCACAGAGCCTGACGTGGGGCTCAAACTCACGAACTGTGAGATCATGACCTGAGCTGAAATCGGACACTCAACCGACTGAGCCACCCAGGCGCCCCTATTTACTTAGATTTTAGATCTACATCTTACATTTTATATTAGTCTCTTGATTAGGTATTTTTTTTTTTTATCATTCCATCTTCTCTGCTTATTTGGGAGTCAGCAATACTTTGTTTTTTTTCTAACATTCTATAGAAATTTCTGTGTCCACATTTAACCCATCAACATATTAAGTTAATCAACACCTTTACCCTCTTTGTGGACTTTAGGACATTAACTTACATTTTATATTACTGCTGTTATACACTTAAATTGTTCTCCTTTAGGATTTAATAATTGTATCTCTTTTGTTAGTCCATATTTTGCTTGGATTGATCTACAGATTCACCACTTTTTCTCTCCATTTTTCTATCTGGAATATTTTACCTTCTCTTTGAGGGATGTTCTTTACAATTGCCTTGAATGAGACTTAGGTTTTATAACAAACGAAAATCATTAGGAAAGAGAACAAAAACCTAAGGTTGACAATTTCTCCCCAGCATGGCAAAGATTCCCCCTGCACTGCCTTTTTCCATGGTTAGTCTTCATCTACTCTTTGTGGTTCCTTTAGATATGATGGCTTCCCCCAGCCCCAAGCATTGAGGTTTTAAGACTACTACCTGCATATTTGGTGTTCTGCAGATTCTCCAGTATTTATCCTACTAGAGGCTGATGTGGATGATTGGATCTGTAGATCAGAACCTTTCATCAATTTCTTTTCCATCGGGAAAACTGTGAGCCATTACTTCATAAAATAGGTTGTCTGTCTGGGATTCCCATTACTTGGGCTAGAACATCTTGTTCTTCTAGGCCCCCAGTCTCTCCTATTTTACATCTTTTTCTCCTCTTCACACAGTCTTAATTATGACCTGGCTTCTGTTTTACTAATTCTCTTCAATTATGTCTAACCTATTAAATGTCTTAAGCTTTTGGTATTTACGATTTCTAGATGTTTATGGCTTTCCCCCCTCTAAGATATTGCAACTTTTTAAAAAGTTGGTTATTTTGAGAGAGAGAGAGAGAGAGCATATGTGAATGGGGGCAAGGGAGAGAGAGAATCCCAAGCAGGCTCCTTGCTGTTGGCACATAGCCTGATGCAAGTCTTGTTCTCACAAACCGTGAGATCATGACCTGAGCCGAAATCAAGAGTCGGATGCTTAATGGACTGAGTCACCCAGGTTCCCCCCTTGTTCTTTTTCTCAAAACATAGTAAATGCAGTTATTTTATATGTAAGTCTGATTTGAAGGGGTATATGCACCCTAATGTTTATGGCAGCATTGTCAACAAACTGTGGATAGAGTTCAAGTATCCATCAAGTAATGAATAGATAAAGAACACACACACACACACACACACAGGAATATTGCTTAGGCATCAAAAAGAATGAAATCTTGTCATTTGCAATGACTTGGATGGAGTTAGAAGGTATTATGTTAAATGAGATAAGGCAGGCAGAGAATGACAAATAACATGTGATTTCACTCACATGTGGAATTTAAGAAAACAGATGAACATATGGAAGGCAGGCAGAAGAGAGGGGAACAAACCATAAGAGACTCTTAACAATAGAGAACATACTGAGGGTTGATGGAGGGAGGTGGTAGGGGATGGGCTAGATGGGCGATGGGTATTTATGAAGGCAGGTGTTGTGATAAGCATTGGGTGTTATAGGACTCCTTTCTCCCATTAACCATCTGAACAATTAACAAAATTCTGAACTGAGATATCTTGATGTATTAGGTAAAAAGAATTGTGTCTAATCCACATCTCTTGATTTCTCAGGGAAAGAGACATTTGATGAGGTAATGCTGTCCCTCTTGGTAACTCCACCACCACAAGGTTACCCAAATATTTCTCCATTTTATAACATCAAATTACATCTTTTCATTATTTCCTTTACTATTAAATTTACTGCCATGATTCCTTCCTCAGGTGTTCCTTGTGTTATCCATGTGTGTCCCACTCCTGTTATCAGGCCTCCTATTGCCATGTTAGATATACCTACCTGTGATTTCCACCCCAAGACCCCTATTCATCTGGTGGAACTCATGTCAAACATCCAACCCAAGACCATCCCTCAGCCCCCAGTCATAATTAGGTTCTTTCCCTCAGCCTATATGTCTACCCTGCTGAATGACTAGCTACAACACCCTAAATCTGTGACACAAGAAGGAGGTAAGGTTTGCTCACCTCAACATTTCCACAAGAGTCTGAGTCAGGTCATTTCTAACCTTTACATTCTGAGGAACAGACCCTATGGCTCTCCTCAATTCCAGATAGATTCTGAGCAATCCAAGCCTTCCTCAAGAACACCTACCACAGTGACCACAGGTGGCAGCCTGGCTGCTTCAAGGCCTCACAGAGAAGTTTCAAGTTTTCATATTTCAGGACGTTGGCGCTGAGGTCTAGATGGGTCAAGCTTTTGTTATACAGAAGAACGTTGTAGAGGTATTTCCAGGAGTGTTCAGTGAGGTAACAGTAACCTAATCTGTGGAGACAAACATGGGAGAAAAGGAGGGAAGGACTGACACCTCACAGAACTTTAACTCCACGTTAAAAGTAGGAGTCCTGTAATTTTCCATATACAGTCCTTAATGAAGCAATGAACCTGTGACTTATCTGAAAATACCTCTCTTTGAGTTTTCTTCCTCACATGATACACGAATTAGAAAATAAAACTGATAAAGTAATGCTGAGGGAAAACTATGGCACAATGAATACTCGAGAAGAATGTAGATAATGTTGGTTTTAACTCTACATCTGATATTGTCCTTGGACAAGGCATTTACCTTATGACACTGTTCTCTCATGGACTGAGGAAGTGCATTGAATTACCTTATGTATAAAATCCTCTTTCTTTTTCAATTCTGTTACTCTTTAAAATCCTAAATTCATGGCTTTCAACAAGATGCATGTTAACTTGGGAAATATTCTAAGGTACCGCAAAGTAAAGCAGGGGTTGCAAACTCGTGTCGACTGAACCACACATAGCCAATAGACTTAAATTTTCTGGCACTTTTATATTTAAATTTTAGTTGCTAACCTTTAAACATGAGCAAAATTTTATGTAAAAAATCCAGGTTTTCAACTTATGAATATTTTTTTCAATTAAAAAGTGAATTTTAGTTTTAAACTTTCACAATTTAGTGGCTGTACAATATTGTTACTATGGTAAAAATATTCTTTGATGAAGATTACTCTAACATTTCATAGGATTTAAATATTTTGCTATGTTTAAGTGTCTTATTTTCAACCCTGGCAAACATTGACAACTAAAAATTTTCTACTTAGAGAAGTTGTCATGTTCTTTATTTACCAGGAATCAAAAAAAAAATGCAAGTTAATATGCTGATGCTGAATATACTTGTACTTTAGATACTTAACCCTATAAGTAAAATAACTCATTTTAAATCCAACAAATTCAGGAAAAATATGTAGCTTGTTTGTAAGATCTCACTCAATATTAATGTTGTATCAACTACTTCTAAGTTTTTTATATCCGTATATTTATTTCAATATAAGCAATCATTTCCATGTGGTCTTCTTCCCAAATGTTTCTATTTATATTTCATCCTGATTTCTTTTATTGAGGCATAATTCAAATACAGCCTAGTGTATTTTTACAGTATTATATATTTAAGGTGTATAGTTTAGGTACACCCATCGCCATTGGATGATGGAACATATCCATCAACTCCAAAACTTTCCTCATGCCCCTCTGTCATCTGTCCCTCTTCATAACCCATCTGCCCCACACTTAGGCAGTCACTGATCTGCTTTGTGTCTCTATAGATTAGTTTGCATTTTTTAGTTTTATCGTATAATGTGTATTCTTCCTTTCTAGATTCCCCTGGATTTTCTACACCAATGTTCATGTTGCTTAAGAATAAAGACAGTTTTACTTTACTTTTTCCAGTCTGGATTCTTTAGCTATGTTCTGGGAGATTGTGAAACTACCCGAGAACAATTTTTCTAAGCATTTTCACCAAGACTAGGGTTTAGTTTACAGGTAATCATATCCCCCTCCCAAGGGGAGACTATTCTGAACACTCTACCTGATGCCTTGTGAATGAGAACTATGCCCTAGTCTGTGTGAGGACCAGGCCCAGCACCCTCACATCCTCTCAGGGTGGCCCTTCCCTGAGAAAGGGAAAGGTAGTTTTCTCTCATGCTTATGTGAGCCAGAACCCTGCTGGGTGCTTGAGGGGTGTCTTTCGGATTTTGACATTTTCTAGATGCTTTGGTGTGCTGTCCTATGACCTCCCACAAACTTCCTAGACTCTCAGCCAACATCTCCCCAAACCCTGTAGTCTGCCATGCTCCATGTGAGTTCTCTCTTCCTGAACAGTATCCTGGAAACTTTCTGCATAGTCAGCTGGGACAATTATAAGACTCCCCCTGTTTTTCTCCTGTCTCTCAGGAATCCATGTCCTTCATTGCCTGATGTCTAGAAAATGTTGTTTTACTTACTTGGTTATTTTTGGTTGTTTTCAGGGGGAGATTAAATCCAGTCCCTGTTTTTCCATTTTGACTAGAAGTGATGGCCTCTAACTGGCTTGATTTATTCTCAGAGTACTCTTATTCTCACATAGGTCACATTTTTACAAACCCAGAAGTGTAAACAGAGAAACGTTTCTCTCCCACCTTCCAGTTCTGTTCCCCACAGACAATCTATATCATATATCATATCACTAAGGATATTTGCATATAAAAAAACAGACCCAAATGCATATGTATTTTCCCACCTCCCCTTTCTTACCAGTATTATCATAAACTGAAGATAGATGTGGAACTTTATTCAATGAAGCCAATGCCCCCAAGGTCATCTTGCTCCGCTGTGGCCCTTAGCAAGGACCATAGGTGAGAGCTCACTGTACATACTAGTAACAGGTAAACAGTAGGGAGTAAGGAAGTATCCGAGTGTTGTAGTTACTTTCACCCAGTCTAATATTGTGTATGCTCTGTAGTGCTCTGCATAACCTCAACTTTCCTAATACTTCTAGGACAGCATTTTTCCCTCCTCCTGTTTACAGAGGAGCAATTTGAACCCAAGAGAAGTTAGGTAACTTGGCTCAAGATGACAAGGGCTAAGTGGTAAACCCAGGGGTAGAGCTCGAGTTCTCCTGAATCCTCAGCTTAGGCTTTCAAATCTCTGCCATGGTACCTCCATCACTGGGTAGGATTTTAGACAACCGGCCCAAGTTCAAACTAACCGCTGCCATGGTTCTCCACAGTGGACCCTCCCAATGTGCACTTACATCAAGCCCTCTAGACCACAGTCAGGGCGCTGCAAGGCCTCACACAGCAGGGGTACCCCTTGGTCCAGGTAGTTGTAGGATACATTAAGAAGCTTCAGCTTCTTGCTGCTGTTTAGGACGCAGGTAAAGGCTTCACAATCATCTGTTGAAAGGTGACAATTTGCCAGCCTGTAGGAAAAAGAAGAGGTCACATTTTGTTGGTTTCTTTCTCTGATCCATTCCCCTTGTTAATCCCGTACAAGCCAGGAAGAACATATTTGCTCTGCTTTGGCACCTCATGGACCCCATTCTTGATCCTGGTAACTCTCGGGACTTGAGGAGTCACTAGAGACACAGGCTTATTATCCATGTACGACCTAGGGAACTGCTACAAACACATCACATGATCTATGAGGCCCCATCCTATTCCTATATCCTTGTGTCCAGCCATGTTGGCCATTTTCAGTTGCCTTACCCACATTAGGAGCTACTCAAGGTAGTCATTCATGTTTGCTGCTCTCCACATGTCCCCCCAAATCTTCTGACCCACTTAGGGTTTTTGCACTTGTGCACCTTGTTGGAATGCTCTTTGCCTGGTCTTTAGTTTGATCTTCATCTTTCAGGTGTCTGCTCGAGCAACACCTCTTCAGAGGTTATCCTGTTGAAGATGCCTTCAACTGGAATTCTATAGCACTCATCAATTGGTAGCTTGAGTAGGTGGAGGCTGCCAGTAATTATGGTTTTCTATTACCTCAGCCACTCTCCCTCTGGCTGCCACAGAAAAGGTATAAACTAGGTCCAGAGGTGATAGAATAAAGATGTAAACAATTAGTTGTTAAGAAATGAAAATGTAATTGGCAAGTTACCAAGTCTGTGGCTCCTAAAATTTTTCTAAGATGATTCTGTGTCAAAGCTTGGTTTAAAAAAGTTGTTTCTAGCATTAGGGTATTATTTTCAAGGATTAAAAAAAAAGGGGGGGTTGACTTACTGTACACTACCTACAAACAATAACTCAAAATGGATCATAGACTTAAATATAAGAGTTGAAACTCTTAGAAGAAAACATGGCAGTAAATTTTCATCGCCTTGGGTTAGACAATGGTTTCTTAGATAGGACACCAAAAGCACAAGAGGCAGAAGAAAACTACCTTTCAACATAAAAAAAAAATGGAACAGAATAAAAAGCCCAGAAGTAAACCAACACTTATATAGTCAATTAGTCTATGACAGAGGAGGCAAGAATACATAATGGGGATAATACAGTCTCTTCAACAAACAGAAAGTGGTCCAGTTTTTCCAGCATTAATACCATACACAAAACCAAAATGAATTAAATGCCTGATGTGAAACCATAAAACTCCTAGAAGAAAACATAGGCAGTAATCTCTTTGACATTGGCCTTAATGACATTTTTCTAGGTAGGTCTTCCCAGGCAAGAGAAACAAAAGGAAAATTAAACTATTGAGACTACATCAAACCAAAAAGCTTTTGCATAGCAAGAAAACCAACAAAATGACAAGGCGACCTACTGAATGGGAGATATTTGCAAATGGCAACCCCTTATGGGATATAACATCCAAAATCTGTAAAAAACTCACACAACTCAACACCAAAGAAATGCTCCTCCAAAGAAGACATCCAGATGGCCAACAGACACATGAAAAGATGCTCATCACTCATCATCAGAGAAATACAAATGAAACCACAATGAGGTACCACCCCTTACCTGTCAGAATGGCTAGTATCAAAACAACAAAAAATAAGTGTTGGTGAGGCTGTGGAGAAAAGGGAACATTTATCCACTATTAGTGGGAATGTAAACTGGTGCAGCCACTATGGAAAACAGTTTGGAGTTTCCTCAAAATATTAAAAATAGAATTTCCATACCACCCAGTAATTTCACTACTAGGTATTCAAATTAGAAACAAAAACACTAATTTAAAAGATATGCAGCACCCCTAAAACATTATTTACAACAGCCAAGATATGGAAGCAACCCAATTATCCATACATAGATGAATGGATAAACAAGAGTGGTACACACACACACACACACACTAGAATATTACTTGGCCATAAAAAAGAAATCTTGCCATTTGCAACAACATGGATGGATCTGGAGGGTATAGTACTATGTGAAATAAGTCAGAGAAAGACAAATACCATATGATTTCACTAATATGTGGGACTTAAGAAACAAATGGACAAAGAAAAAGACACCACCACCAACACCAGACCTAAATACAGAGAACAGACTGGTGGTTGCCAGAGGGTAAGTGGGGATAGAGGGATGAACAAAATAGATAAAGGGTCTTAAGAGGTATAAACTTCCAGTTATAAAATAAAGTCATGGAAATGTAAGTACAGCATAGGGAATATAGTCAATAATATTGTTGTAGCCTTGTAGTGTGACAGAGGGTAACTATACTTGTCATGGTGAGCATTTTGTAATGTATGTAATTGTTGAATCATTATGTTGTTCACCTGAAATTAAATATGTGAACTATATATACTTCAATTAAATATAAAGACATATAGAAAAACTAAAAAATTTTAAAAAATTGTGTTTCAAAGGACACCATTAAAAAAGTGAAAAGAGGGGTGCCTGGGTGGCTCAGTTGGTTAAGCATCTGACTCTTGATCTCAGCTCAGGTCATGATCTCATGGTTGGTGGGATCAAACCCCTCATTGGGCTCTGAGCTGCCAGTGCAGAGCCTGCTTGGGATTCTCTCTCCCCTTCTCTCTCTGCTCCTCCCTTGCTTGTGCTGGCATGCTCTCTCTTTCAAAATAAATAAACGTAGTTTTAAAATTCAAGTGAAAAGATAAATGAAATTAAGAGTACATTTATCTTAAGCACTGAGAAATGGATAGAATTGTTGAATCATTATATTGTACATATGAAGCTAATATAACACTGATTATAAAAAATTGAAAAGACAATTCATAGAATGGGAGAAAAAATTTGTGAATTATGTATCTTGCACATAACTTGTATTACAACTTATCACATAAAAAGACCAACAAACCAATTAAAAATGTGCAAAGGACTTGAATAGACACGTCTCCCAAAACATACAATTGCCAACAATCACATGAAAAGATTTAACATTAGTCATTCAGAAAATTCAAACCAAAACCAGAATAAGATGCCACATCAAACCTGCTGGATGGCTACAATAAAAATAATGGAAAGTAAGTATTGGTAAGGATATGGAGAAATTAGAACCCTCATACATTTCTGGTAGGAATGTAAAATTGTCCAGCCACTGTAGAAAACACTGTGGTGGTTGCCCCAAAATGTTAACATGAAATTATGACTCATTTCCACTCCTAATTATATACCCAAGAAATTGAAAACAGGTGTTTAAACACTAATATTCATAGCAACACTATTCACAACAGCCAAAAGGTGTCAATAACCTAAACACACATCAACAGAAGGGTAAACAAAATGTAGTATATCCACACAATGGGATATCATTCAGCCATAAAAAGGAAAGAAATACTGGTACAGAACATGATTTAGATGAACTTGACAACATTTTACTAAGTAAAGGAAGCCACTCACAGAAGACCACATATTGTATGATTTAATTTAAATGAGAAGTCCAGAATAGGCAAATTCATTGAGACTGAAAAGTTAGTGGTTGCCAGGGCAACAAGGCAATGGGGAGTGAGTGCTAATAGGTGTGGAGTTTGTTTTCAAGGTTCTAAAATCAGATCGTTGTGATGGTTGCATACTCTTGTCAGTATAGACTAAGACCACTTGGAATATTCTTAATATGGAAGGGGTGAGTTTTATGGTTATGTGGATTGTATCTTGATAAAGCTGTTATTAACAAATGGGTTTGGGTCTTTGTGTATTTGGTTGATGGGCAACTAGAGAAAGCATTTGAAAATGTGGGTACTATTTGTAGCAACATGGATGGAACTGGAGAGTGTGATGCTAAGTGAAATAAGCCATACAGAGAAAGACAGATACCATATAGTTTCACTCTTATGTGGATCCTGAGAAACTTAACAGAAACCCATGGGGGAGGGGAAGGAAAAAAAAAGAGGTTAGAGTGGAAGAGAGCCAAAGCATAAGAGACTCTTAAAAACTGAGAACAAACTCAGGGTTGATGGGGAATGGGAGGGAGGGGAGGGTGGGTGATGGGTATTGAGGAGGGCACCTTTTGGGATGAGCACTGGGTGTTGTATGGAAACCAATTTGACAATAAACTTCATATATTGAAAAAAAATAAATAAATAGAAACACTAAAAAAATGTGGGTACTACAGAAGGTCAATAGAGGTTAAGTATTGGAATCATTACTTGATTGAAAACAATCCCTGAAGTGTCATATACACACAGAAAAGTACATAAGTGCTAAGTGTTGGCCAATGAATGGTCACGAACTGAACACACTTGTGTTACTAGTATCCAGGTCAAGAAACTGCATATCTATCACCACCTGTCACTATCCTAACCTCTCATACCATGTCTTGCCCATCTTCTAACTTTGTATAAAATCATATAATCTACTCTCAAGTTTGGCTTGAGATTCATCCAAACTGTTGCTTATAGTTGTAGATTCATTCTCAGGGAATGAGAATTCTCTTATTTAACTTACTGTTAGTAGATATTTCCATTTTTCAGGTATTATGGATACTTGCCATGTATGTTTTTTAGTAGCTCTTTTTCAGCAAACTTATACATCAACTCTGTTGAATGTACACCTAGAAGTGGGATTTTAGTTATACAGAATGCCAGAACCTATGAAAGCCAAATACAGGCAAATGTTTTGCAAAGTGGTTGTACCATATTCTAACCTCCATATTCTTTTTTTTTTTTTTACTTTTTTTTTCAACGTTTATTTATTTTTTGAGACAGAGAGAGACAGAGCATGAACAGGGGAGGGGCAGAGACAGAGGGAGACACAGAATCTGAAACAGCCTCCAGGCTCTGAGCCATCAGCACAGAGCCCGACACGGGGCTCGAACTCACGGGCCGTGAGATCATGACCTGAGCCGAAGTCCGACGCTTAACCGACCAAGCCACCCAGGCGCCCCTCTAACCTCCATATTCTATCCTCAAATGCACAGGAGAGTACGTTTGCGTATGAATAATAGAAAAGGGGATGAAAGTAGACAGGTAAAAAAAAGTATATAATCCCCTCTGGAATCACATCAGTGATCCTGGGGAGCATAAAAACTTACAGTAGTTCTTCTACATTGCACATTGGATTGTTCAGGGCATTACAGAGCAACTTCACATCATTGCGCGAGAGTGTTGTACCACTGAGGTTCAGGTATTTCAAATCTGGACTATGAGTGAGCACCTCAAAGAAAAGCCACCTGTCACCAGCGAAGGTAACATTATTCATCCTGCAAAAGTAAAGAAAAATTTGGGGACGTTTCATCCAACAAAACCGGAGAACACAGCCTGAGCACCTGTCTTTGAACTATGGCCTCTAATTAGCTCTCAGATCTCTAATTTCACAACTGAGTCATGTAGCTTAGTGGTTCTCAATCTGGCAACCAGCCTCCGTGAGGGCAAAATGGCCCAATGTCTGGAGACATCTCTGTTTTGCTGGGGTATGTGAATGTGTGCTGCTAGCAGCTAGTGAGTAGAAGTCAGGGATGTTACTAAACATCCTACGGTGTACAGGACAGTGCTCCACCACCAAGAATGAGACACCCTGATGAAATACCATCCATGTTAAAAACTCCCAAATTTAAATGGGTTAGCACAATGTTTATTTTTCCCTCGTGTAATGTTTCAACACAGGTATTACTGATGTTTGGAGGGGAGGGGTTTCTTTTAAGCTAATAGTTTTCTACCTTGGATGTACATTGAAATCCCATGGGAGATATTTTGATAAATTGGTTTTGAGGCTTGACTTGGGCACGAGGAACTTTTTAAAACATCCTTGGATCGTTTTAACATGCAGAAAATATTACAAAGTCACTGCTCTACATCCTTCTCAAAGCATGGTTCCTGGACAAGCCACATCTCAGCATCATCTGGGGACTTGTTAGAAATGCAGTCTTATGCCCAACTCCAGACTTACTGAAGCAGGTGTTTCCATTTTGATGAAGTTCAATTTTAATGACCTGACACTCCACTGTGTAAGTACAGACCCGGCTGGTTTCCCTCTGTCTTGTGACTTCAACATTCCACTAGCAAATGGGGAATGCACGTATAGAAACTCTGGTCTCTTAAAGGCTTTTGTATAAAAGTCATACTTCTGCTCACATTTTATTGACAAGAAAGAGTCACATACTCCTATTTAGATGCCAGAGATCCACAGACATGGACAAGACAACATCATACTACGGCAAGGGGAGCACACCTAGACACCTGTGCCAGACCAATTCTCAGACAATACCACTCTTGCATATCCTTCCTGTTCTCTGGAATCCATAAGTTCCATGTCCTCTCAGAAGGTAGTCTAAACTCCTAGACTAGGAGGACTTTCCAGACAACCAGAATCTCGGATTGTCTCTCATCCTTTCATGTGCACCTCTCACTCAGAAATGTCTATACATTTCATGGCGAGGAAACAAGCCAAGTCACACCTGACCATAGTGTTCCTTGAGGTCAAGACCATAATTCTTACCCCTACTTTATCCTTGGGATTTAGTAAAAGTCTCACACCCAGCTGGATCCCAAATTTTGGTTGACATAATGCTCCTTAAGCATTTTTAGAAGGAGCAAGTGTGGTGGCCACCAGAAGAGGCTCTGCAGTTGACCAGCTCTGAAGTTAAGAACCCAGATTTTCCCTTTCATAGCTTTGTGACCTTGAGAAACACATTTTAATGTGATGAGTGCAGTAAAAGGTGACACGGCAAGAGAAATAGGCATGTGGAAATCTGCTCTGATTATAATTCTTTGATTATGCAGTTGGCCTCACCTAAAAGTGAGGTGGGACCAATTTGGTATCTACACGAGAGACTCAAGTCTAGGAGTATCCCCAACTTACTGAAGCTTTTGAAGGTGACAGCTGGGATGCCTCAGCTGATGACACAAAGTTGCATAGGTTGACTCACTGAGGATACTGTGACTCATTTGGAGTTCTCTGAGGTGCTCATTTGTAGTGAGCACAGAGCAGATATCATGCCAACAGAGGATATTGTAACTTGACCTGTAAGAAAGGAGAAAGGATGTGTTTTCCAGGATATTGTCAACCCAAGCAATTCATAACATAAGAAAAAATTATCTTCCTGGACATAAAAACTCTGACATAGCCCAACCTTTAACTAGACAGAATAACATCCATCAGGTAAGTTTTATATTCATTATTCTCAACCGAGGGGACTGTTGTCCCCTCTGCCCAGGCAACATTAGGCAATATCTGGAGACATTTTTTTGTTGCTACAACTTATGGGAGGGGTACTTCTGGCATCTAGTGGTAGAAACCAGGGATGCTGCTAAACAGGCTACAATGCACAGGAAAGCTTCCCCTCACCCCCTGCCAACACAGAATTATCCCTCCCAAAATATCAATAGTGCCAAGGTTGAGGAACCTTGCCCTATATATGGACAGTTTTATACTTAAGACTGGGGCAGGACATCCCAGCTGTGAGTCTTGAGTAATATAGCCTAGGCTCAAACCTAGCCTTCACAACTTCCTAACTTGGCCAGCCTACAGGATCTTTTTGCTCCAGTTTCCCCATCTGTAACATGATAAGAATCTACCTCATATGATTTTCAGGAGCACTTAGTTAAAATTTATAAGATTTCTAGAATAAATTTTAAAAGGTAATTTTTTTTTCAATATATGAAATTTATTGTCAAATTGGTTTCCATACAACACCCTAAAAGGTAATTTTTAACTGGGAATTCAAGAAAGGATGTGAGTGTGGTCCTTTGAGAATGATGCTAATTATAAGTACATACCAACCATATTGAAAAGTATAAGAAACACACATGGATTCTCATTCAATCTCCACAATACCTCACAACATAGTTAACATTATTGCCCTACATTTAGTGAGGCAACTTCAACAAAGAAGGGAAATCCCATGGGCAAGGTCATGTAGTTCATAAACAGTCACACCTGGACCTGAGCTAAGGTCTGTTTGACAGAAACAATGACTATCCTATAATAAAAATGTCATCAGCCAAGCCCACTTGGAAATGTGGACAAATGCTGAAAAGATAACAGAAAGAAAGCAATTAGATGGACTCACACAGAGCTGTCTGCATTTCCCACTTGAAAGACATTCTGGATGGAGAAGCAAAGCTTCTGCAAATTGGAACAGTATTTTAAGCAGTAGGCAGAAACCCGCAAGTCCATGTGGTCCGTGATGGTAAAGTGAACATCTTGGAAGAAGTCCATTGCCCACTGCACAAAAACTTCATTCTGCATCTCAAACAGACAGTAACACAATGCCAAGAAATCTATCTGTTTCTGAAGATGCTTGTTCTCACCTATGCGCTGCAAGCACTGGTGACATTCCTGCTGTATCTCCTGGGACAGGTGAAAGCCAAAAACTGTATCCAGCTTTTCTTGTTCCTTTTCATTTAAAAGGCCAAATATGAAACACCCCAAAGAAATCCAATGTACCTTTTCTTTCTTCAAATAGGTAAATAGCACAGCCTTTCTACATCCAATAGCTGGGTTAGGATGGTCCATGTGGCTCTTTAGAAAATAGAACATGGCAGCACAGAACTCCTGGATGCTCACATGGAGAAACATGTAGGAGTTCTCCTCCTCCTTGCACTTCTGAAGAGCCTTTATGTCCAGCAACGTAGAGATGTCAGAATCAACTAACCCATTTCTCCTGAGGTCCCCTTCACTGAACAAAAACATGTTGGTCCACATACCCTCTGCAGCCAGGGAACACAAGCCCTTCAACTGGCCTTGGCTTTGCTCATCTGGACAGCTAGCCCCCTTGGGCGTGAACAAGTTAAAGATGAAAGAGCTATAAAGAGAGGTGGTACATCGGCAGGTCAGCGCCAGGTCTTTCCCCTTTTCCATTTCCTGCTTCAGACAAGTGCTCACAATCCAGCAAAGGATGGGGATTTGGCACTTGATAAACAAATGCCCATTTTCTCTCATGAAACTGAAGGCTTCCATGGCTCTATTCCGGTCTTGAAACATAGAGCAGAAATAGATCTTCTTATCACTGTCACTGAATCCCAGGAGTGTTCTAATTTCTGGGCGCTCCAACCTATCCTCAACTTCCTGGGGGTATACAGGTGCAGCAGTGATGAGCAGCGAGGACTCGGGGAGCAATTTCTTCCTCAGCAAGCTGCTCAGGAGCACCTGTACTGGCACCTGCTCCATACAGTCGCTGCACAGATCCGACTCAGGTTCACTCAGGCTACATTTCAGTTCTTCGAAGCTGTCTATGAGAAACAAGAGTCTCTCTGGTTGGGACAGGATCTCCACAAAAGGAGTGGAGGAGTCAGACCAGCCTCTAGAGAGGAGTGCAGCCAAACTGGTCTCTGTCAACTGCTTCATTTCCCGGCAGCAGAGGTAGAAAACATAGGAGAATCTCTCCTGGTAGAGGTTGCCCTCCACCCAGGCCAACATTAGCCTGATCAGGAATGTTGTCTTCCCAATCCCTTGTACTCCTTTGAGGAGCACCGTCCGTGTCTGTTTCCCAGTTTCCTTAGGAGCAAAAAACAGTTCCAAGCATTCACGTTCTCTCTGGGTGAGTTCAGGATGTAAGTGATCTTGAATCCTGGGGATAGATTCTCTGAGCCACATGTTGTTGAATTTCTCCTTCACGTGCATTTGGTACAACTTTGTGTGTCCTGAGTGAGAACAAGAGGAAAAAAGAAACATACAACATCTCCAAGTTAAACTCAATGCTCATCATATATTATATATCCTTTTTGACCCTGCAATTTTTCTTCTAAAAATGCATCTTCTCGGGATCTGCAGGCTGCAGTCTTTGGGCCAAAGCTGGACAACAGCCTGTTTTATAAATACAATTTCAGTCGAACACCACCATGCTCTTTGTTTACATGTTGTCTATAGCTACCTTCCCACTACAAATGGCAGAGAGGGGTAGTTGTGGCAGAGACAGTGTGAAAAAAACAACAGTGACAAAGCTCTGCATATTGGGACACTTGAGAGATTTTGTATAGAAAGAACCCTGAACTGGGGCACCTGGGTGGCTCAGTTGGTTAAGTGTGTGACTCTTGGTTTTGACTCAGGTCATGATCTCACTGTTCAAGAATTTGAGTCCCGAGTCAGGCTCTGCGCTGATAGCTTGAAGCCTGCTTAGGATTCTCTCTCCCTCTTTCTGCTCCTCCTCTGCTTGTGCTCTCTCACTCTCGCTCTCAAAATAAGTACACATTAAAAATAAGAACTCTGAACTCAGAAGTTCAGTGGCCTGTGTGGAGGTCTGGCATCTGCTGCTTATAGGTATGTGATCTGGGGAAGGAAGGAATCTCCCCAAGCTTCAGGTTTCTCAGTTGTAAATGAAAGTAAGGCTGAGCTACCTCATATAGGGAGATTGTGAAGATCACAAGCTATAAGAGACCATGCATGTGGGAGCATAACACATAGTATGAAGGGATTTGGAATAGGAGGGATTTGTCAGATTTGCACTTCAATTTGGAAAGGGATGATGATATCTCCTGTGGTTGAGAACGAAGACACCAACAAGTCATTCCCACCTACATATAAGCACCATCATGTCTTATAAACCTAATTCTCTATCAGGTTCTGAGCATGATAGTATTTGCATAGCACTCCTCATGCCCACAATGGTGCACTAAGGTAGAGAATTTGCCCTTCCCTCTCCCTCCTCCCTTTTTTTTTAAACAGAGTTGTGAGAGGCTCACTGATTTCAACAGGCCCGTGTGAGTAAGTGTCATTAAGATTGCAACCATTATCTGCCATGCCCTGGCAGGTCCAATCTGAAGGCCAATTCTGTCTTCTGTTCCAAAAAATATATTAGAGTGACTCTTTCAACATGTCTATGTCCAACAGCATGTTTAATGACCTGGATTAGGGAAGATCATGTTTCTGGTAAGGTTTGACATTCAACCCTCACTCTAGAAAAAAAAAATTACAAAGAAGGAAACTGAGGAGAAACACACAAAGGGGAAATTCAGAAACTCCTAAAACACTTCCAAGATGACAAGAAAAAAACAGAAATTGTTAAAACACAGAAACTATTAATAATTTCATTCACCACTACCAACCAAAAGCAGCACCAAAAATTTGGTTTTAGTGCCTATGATTCATGCCACAAGACATTTGTTTTGCCATATTTTTTT
The DNA here is from genome assembly GCF_023721935.1 of Panthera uncia. Classification (NCBI taxonomy): domain Eukaryota; kingdom Metazoa; phylum Chordata; class Mammalia; order Carnivora; family Felidae; genus Panthera; species Panthera uncia. The sequence goes on from NW_026057588.1 coordinate 3,874,178, forward strand.
TTTTTTGATAAGAAACCGAATCCTGTTGAATGTGTATTTTTAGTACTTTTTTGTTCCCTACTGAAAAATTTAGGTCTTCCACTAGCTACATGTACATATTCAGCAACTTCAATGGGACTGGTGTAACTGAGGGATGAAATTTCTTATTCAATTTAAATTAATTCAAATATATGCCAACTGGTGCAGCCACTCTGGAAAACAGTGTAGAGGTTCCTCAAAAAATTAAAAATAAATCTACCCTATGACCCAGCAATAGCACCGCTAGGAATTTACCCAAGGGATACAGGAGTGCTGATGCATAGGGGCACTTGTACCCCAATGTTTATATCAGCGCTTCCAACAATAGCCAAATTATGGAAAGAGCCTAAATTTCCATCAACTGATGAACGGATAAAGAAATTGTGGTTTATATACACACTGGAGTACTATGTGGCAATGAGAAAGAATGAAATATGGCCTTTGATAGCAACGTGGATGGAACTCAAGAGTGTTACGCTAAGTGAAATAAGTCATACAGAGAAAGACAGATACCATATGTTTTCACTCTTATGTGGATCCTGAGAAACTTAACAGAAGACCATGGGGGAGGGGAAGGAAAAAAAAAAAAAGGTTAGAGAGGGAGGGAGCCAGAACATAAGAGACTCTTAAAAACTGAGAACAAACTGAGGGTTGATGGGGGGTGGGAGGGAGGGGAGGGTTAGTGATGGGTATTGAGGAGGTCATCTGTTGGGATGAGCACTGGGTGTTGTATGGAAACCAACTTGACAATAAATTTCATATATTAAAAATAATAATAAAAAACTTATGTGAAGTCGGAGTGCGTGGGTGGCTTAATCAGTTGAGCATCTTACTCTTGATTTTGACTCAGATCATGATCCCAGGGTTGTGGGATAAAGCCCTGTGTTGAGCTCTACACTGAATATGGAGCCTGCTTAAGATTCTCTTTCCCTCTGCCCCTCCCACCCCCCACTCATGCACTTGCTCGCTCTTTCAAAAAAATTAAATGGTGCCTGTGTGGCTCAGTCGGTTAAGTGTCCAACTTTGGCTCAGGTCTCACAGTTCATGAGTTCAAGCCCCACACAGGGCTTTCTGCTGTCAGCACATAACCCACTTCAGATCCTCTCTCTCTGCCTCTCTTCCACCCTTGCTCATGCTGGCTGTCTCTCCAAAGTAAACATTTAAAAAGATTAAAAAAGGAAAAATTATGTGAGGTCACTAAAGAGCTATGAAAACAGAAAGTTCTTGAGAAGCCAAGATACAGGAGACAGAGGGAAAGGCCAAGAAGGAGAGCTTAACACTTGTCTGTTTTCCTTGGGGCATTTTCCTCTAAAGAGGCTGTGAGCCTGAATAGACATTAAGGGCTAAGAGGCTAATAAGCCAAGTCAAACTCCTGCCAAGTTCAAGGGTTTGGGGGACAAATGATGGGTTCAGAAGTTCAGCACACCTCAGGCATGAGGGGATACTGGATGGACCATCTGGGAAGAAGGGGAAACTAGCAACAAAATATTCCTCACAAAACACAGCCTGGCTTTGAATTATTTCAATCTGCACTATTAAGGACATATTCGTCTGTTACCAGAAGCAATTCCACTTGATCTGGAAGAACATAATCTTGCAGACCCTCAGTAGCCTCTGCAATGTATTGTATCAAAAGCCCAGTGCTCAAAATTTCCAGGCATGCTGGGAGACAAATACCACAGGACCAAAACAAGGAGAGGTGGGAAACACATTAGAAAAATATTTACTTTAATATCTGTCTCAAAATGAACCTAACTTAAAGTGTTCAATAAAAAAGAAGATAGGAAGGAATGGAAAAACAAAGGGAAATTATATCCATAAAATAGCTGAGTTTATGAGATCAATAGATGAGTTTGTTAGCAGATTGGAAATAGCTGAAAAGGGGATTAAGGACTAAGAAAATTAGAAATAAACACACAGACTAAAACACAGAGAAGTGACTGAGGAGACACAGTGTAAAGGTCTAATATGTGTCAGCAGAGTCCCAGAAGGGAGCAAAGAATGGGACAGAAGCAGTATTTTCATACGATGGCTGAGACTGAGAAATGAGGAATGCTACCAAGACACAGGTGCAAGCTTAGCAGCTCTAACAGGTGAAAGCATCTCAACAGCACCTCAGACAGGTGCAAGTACTCCCAACAGGTGCAAGCACCCCAAAAAGGGAGAACACAAAGCCTTATCTATCCACATCTTGGTGAGGAGTTGAACGTTGAAGATGAAAACATGATGGTAAGTCAATGGCTATCTCCTCCCACTGATACCTTAAATATGCAAAACAAAGGTAATGTCTGCTACCAGGATAAATGTACAAGTGACCCTTAAGGTGTGACGTACATTCAGCTGGCATTACAGAAGGGGAGAAGAGTCAGAAGAGACTCAAATGTAATGGGGCAGACTTTTCCGGAACTGGAGGAAGATAGGAGTGTCCAGATCAAAAGCATCTTTCAAGAGTGGAGCAGCAGGAATTACATTCACATCCACACAACAAAATACGAGGCTCTGGTTACAAGTCCATGGCATGGATTAGAAGCAGACCAGAAACTGACGAATGTTACAGGTTGTATTGCCAGGATGGTTCAACATTACCCAATGGAGTGAGTGCTTATTCTTCAAAGCAACCCTCAGTCTCTCTTACACCAACAGGAGCAGAGGAGCAGAAGCATGGTGACAGGGATGACTGGTCTCCTGTTGTGATGAGGCCCTGGAGGTATCGAGAGGACAGTGCGTGAGGCTCAAACCTCTACACAGCCCTGAGGAGAAAGACCAGGGGTCTTTCTGGTCTACGACACAGCATGAAGGTGGGTAGTGGTGCAAAGGTGTGCGTGGGAAGGCACATATTCCCACCTGGAAGATCCAGGGGAGGCTGACCTCATGCAACCCACTCTCTATGACCACAGCCTCTGGTGCCATGGCCATGGGCAAGAGGTCACCCACCCGTTTAACCCTTAGAGGGAGCACCTGCCTGGCATTTGCCATTACTTGACAATTTTGTGCAAGGAGCTCAGGTGCCAGACCTTAAATTAAGATGCAGTATTATGTCTTGCCTTGATATGTGGTCAAGTTGTGGAGGAAGAGCCTGGAATGTCCTAAACTTAAGTCCCCCTCCCTACTTTGTGCCCACAGATATGGTCCTCTAGCTAAATAATCTGCTTATTAAGGAATCAGGCATAATTCATGTTTATCCCTGAGTAGTGGGTTTCAGTTCCTGTCGCGACTGGCGCGACAATCACCGAGGTCAGGGTCCTGAGGGTAGGGGAACGCAAGAAAAAAAGAGAAGAGAGAAAGTTTGGGAACAGGAGGGTCCCCTGGGCTGATGGCCCAAGTGACGGCTTTATTGTTGCTGTACACAATCTTTTATAATATAAGACTCTTATGGATCAGGTCATTCTAAGAATAAACAGGTTTCACATGATCACTGCCAGCCAAAACATTTAGTTCTGTATATCTTGTGAACTTTCTGAATGGGTCACAAGACCTTGTTGATAGATTGCTAGCAAAACACAGTTCCCATGTTTGTTTCTATCTGACTCGGGGTAGAAAAAGGGAGGTAGCATTACTGCCAACACCTGCAGACCACAGGCTTCAGGAATTAACTTTCTCAGCCTTGACAAGGCTTTCGTATGCCCTTGAGAGTGGGGGAATGGGAGGGGGAACCACCGGGTTGGCTAAGTCAACGGGGAACGTTGCTCGACCTGGTCTCAGCCTGGCACCGGGGCCGGCCTCCCACATGAATGGGAGGGGGAACCACCGGGTTGGCTTGAGTCAACAGGTAACATTGCTCGACCCGGTCTCAGCCTGACACCGGGGCCCGGCCCCCCACAGTTCCCTGAGAGTCATAGAATTATTCACATTCACATCCTCCAGGGATTCAGGGCACACCCACTCTTTCAATACCACAAACTGCCTGCCACACCCCTGGTTGTTCACTCTGTTTCTAAGTGCAGTCATCATGGGGCCCCATGTGGTGTGTTTTGACTATATGTGGCTGTGAGTCTATGTGCTGAAACACTGCTGTTGACTTCACCTGTACAGTGTTGGGGATTACGGGTTTAGTCATCTTCATAACCTAAAGGTGGGAATCCTTCCCCCGCCAGCAGGGTATAAAAAGGAGGCAATTAAAACAGGAGTCCACAGGATCTCCAGAAGTATTTTGCTTTATTCTACCCCCTCTGGTCTGGGTCCTGGGAGTGCGTGGGATTGGCGGGCAGAAGATCTCAGGTGTGAACCTCTGTTGGTTCATGGACTCTGCTGTAGCTCCTCTCTCTGATATGGTTTGAGAATGGGTGTAGGATCGCCACATGGAGCCAAGTCAAGACTGTACCATCAGTGTCCCACTAGAGATTAAGTTGTTCTCCATCTTATTAGACCAAATGCCCTCCCTTTTGAGTAATCTTGTGTCTTATCTTTTCTAATCTGAATGGACATGGTGCGCCTGATTGGCTTGGTTGGTTCAGTGTCTAACTCTTGATTTCGGCTCAGGTCATGATCCCAAGGTTGTGGGATCAAGCCTCACATTGAGCTCCATGCTGAGTGCGGAGCCTGCTTAAGATTCTCATTTTCAAAAAAAAAAAAAAAAAAGAGGTTAGAGTGGGAGAGAGCCAAAGCATAAGAGGGAGGTGGGAGGGAGGTGGGAGGGTGGGTGATGGGTATTGAGGAGGGCACCCTTTGGGATGAGCACTGGGTGTTGTATGGAAACCAATTTGACAATAAATTTCATATAGTGAAAAAAAAAAGATTCTCATTTTCTCTCTCTCCCCCTCTCTCTCACAGCACACAGTGTGTGCTGTGTTCTGTCTCTCTAAAAACAAAACAAAACAAAACAAAACTAATCTGAAAGGACATTTGTGCCTCATTTAACTTTCCCACAAGTGTAATTAAACAGTCAACATGATATCCTAACTGTAATTATAAAAATGAAGTAAAACTTACAGTAAAATGGAATGTATTGCAATATCTAAATGCTCCAATGGGGCTACTATAAAGATGTAATGAAGTTGCCAAGAGCCCACATCATATGTGAATAGGATACACACAAATACAGACGGTGGTAGTGGAAACTCAGAGGTCACAAGAAGGGCTGATATTTGGGCAGATGAGGGTGTAAAATGGTCCACAATTCAATAAAGTTCTGAACAAAAGACACGCTTCCTCAAAAAAAAATATTGGCCCTTAAGATGATACTGCTTATAGGTCACAGATTTTCCGACATGAACTATTGCTTGCTAAATATTAAAACACACACGTATGTGGCAATGATTTCAAAATCTCACTGAACACTGGCACTCTATGCAGTCTTGAATAAACACACTACCACACCAGTTACCGTCAGCTCAGTGGACCACCCACAGCAGATGGTGTCATTGCTAATGGGTCAAAGCTATAGTTCCTACAGTACAGTATCACCTTGGAGTTTCTGCTTGGACACAAGTTCTCTGCTGAGGACAAAATTACAGGTAATCCAGACAAGAGCAGTACAGGTTAGGACAGAATATCCACCCACATTTTACCACGTCTAACCATGAGGTCCTAATTAAGTTACTTTCTATCTACAAGGGTAACACTGTCCCATCATAGATTCTGGCTCTGCTGTAGGTAGACATGTAGAGAACGTTTATCAGCATCATGGCATAATCTTCATTATGAAGAACCTGTCCCCATCCCACAGCCCCAGACCCTCTCACCTGTGATCTCTTTCTTTGCCTTCTCACAGAGATCTTTTCTATTGATCTTGTTAAAGACACTGAAAGTCACATTCCATGCTTGCTGTTCCTTGTAATGCCTCATCAGCAGGTTTGCAAGATCTTCCCGTGTTGCCTTCTTTACTTCAGTCCAGGGAATTATCTTGAGTCCAAGCTTCAGAGGCTCCTGTTTTAGGAGCTCCTTAAATTTTCTGAACTCATCCTTTTTGAGCTCCTTCAGGTACCACATCAGGCCAAAATCAGAAAAGAAAGATGACGCCATCTTGACCAGGACAGAGATGTCAATCTTCAAAGAGAGAATTACCAGTAACAAGAAATATATGGAACCTGTGAAAAATTCAGGGCAGTACCAAGCTATAAGAAAAAAAAAATCAATTGTAACTAAGTTTTTGTATAGTACCTTGCTAGTTTTGGGGGGAATGGGGATGAGGGCAGGAAGTTCTTTAGACCAGACTCATCTCTTCTCACCTTTTTATTGAAACGAGCATGAGAAGGATGACAATAAAATTCAGCATGAGTAAGAAATAATCCTTGGAAGAATTTTTTCTAACCCTAATTCTGACAATGCCTGGTGGAGATACATAATAAAACATATCCAATATTAGTATCCAGGAAAGGACTCCTGATGAAGATATAGATACCTGGTATAAACCAGTTGAAAAAAATTAAATAAGCCAAATATGTCCCAATTAAGGCTTACATAGTTACAGTACCTGATGAGTTCAACTTTAAGGCAAAAATCAAGATGACAGATAGTGATATCTTTACCTAATAAAAAATTGAACAATTATTTCATAAGATATGACAATCTTAACCTATATTCACCTGATATATCCTGAATTTCAATGCAAATAAAGACTTACAAGCAGTGAGAAATTACGTATCTCTCAGTAGATAGTAGAGAAGGCATGCCCACACAAAAACAGTCAGTTGATTTTTTGACAAAGGCACAGTGCAGAAAGGACTTTTTTTTTCAACAACTGGTGCTGGGACAACTGGAAGTCTATATGGAAAAAAAAAAACAAAATGTAGATTCAGATCTCAGATCTTATACAGAAATCAAGTCCAAATGAATTACAGACCTAAATGTAAAATTCAAAACTATAAAATCCTGGAAGAAAAGATAGAAGAAAATCTATAGGACATTGCGTTTGATCAAGAGTTTTTCCAATACAGTATAAAAAGCCTGATCCACAAAAGAAAAATGATAAGCTGGACTTTCCTTTGTTCTGAGAAAATCTTGTTAAGGTAAGGAAAAGACAAGCTACAGACTGGGGAAAAATTATTAATATTACGTACCTGATAAAATATTTCTATCAAGAATATACAAAGGGCTCTTAAAATTCAACAAGAAATTAAACTCAATTAAAAAAAGGTAGAAGATCTGAACAGATACTTCACCAAGGAGGATACACAAATGGCAGAGAAGATCAATGAAGCCAGGAGAAGGTACTTTGAAAAAACAAAATTGACAGACCTGTAGCCAGACTCATCAAGGAAAAAGAGGATCCAAATAAAATCAGAAATCAAAGAAGGGGCACCTGGGTGACTCAGTCAGTTGAGTGTCTGACCTCAGCTCAGGTCATGATCTCATGATTTGTGGGTTTGATACCCATGTTGGGCTCTGTGCTGACAGCTCAGAGCCTGGAGCCTGCTTCAGATTCTGTGTCTCCCTCTCTCCCTGCCCCTCCCCTGTTCACACTTTGTCTCTGTCTCTCAAAAATAAACGTAAAAAAAAAGACGTGAAAGAAGTAACAACTAACACCACATTATATGCCAACAAAGTTGGCAACATGGAAGAAATGGATAAATTCCTAGATACATACTATCCTCCAAACCTGAATCAGGAATAGAAAATCTGAAGAGCTCAATGACTAGTAATGAAACTGAATCAGCAATAAAAAACTTCCAATGAACAAAAGTCCAGGACCAGATGGATTCGCAAGTGAATTCTACCAAACAATTAAGGAAAAGTTAACACCTATTCTCCTCAGACTATTCTAAAAAACAAAAGAGGAAGGAAAGCTTCCAAATACATTCAACAAGACCAGCATTACCCTGATGCCAAAAATCAAAGTGCCATACACACACACAAAAGAACTATAATATAATATCCCTGATGAACATAGATGCAAAAATTCCCAAGAAAATAATAGCAAACTGCATTCAACACTACATTAAAAAGGCTCGCTCAGTACAACCAAGTGGGATTTATTCCAGGGATACAGGATGTTTCAATATTAGCAAATCAATGTGATACACCACACTAATAAAACAAAGGATAAAAATTATGATGATCTCAATAGATGTAGAAAAAGCATCTGACAATCGAGCTCTGCGCTGACAGCTCAGAGCCTGGAACCTGCTTCAGATTCTGTCTCCCTCTGTCTGCCCCTCCCCCACTCACACTCTGTCTCTCTCAAAAATAAATAAACATGGGGCGCCTGGGTGGCGCAGTCGGTTAAGCGTCCGGCTTCAGCCAGGTCACGATCTCGCGGTCCGTGAGTTCGAGCCCCGCGTCGGGCTCTGGGCTGATGGCTCGGAGCCTGGAGCCTGTTTCCGATTCTGTGTCTCCCTCTCTCTCTGCCCCTCCCCCGTTCATGCTCTGTCTCTCTCTGTCCCAAAAATAAATAAAAAACGTTGAAAAAATAAATAAATAAATAAAATAAATAAACATTAAAAAAAAAAAAAGAGGGGCGCCTGGGTGGCTCAGTTGAGCGTCTGACTTCGGCTCAGGTCATGATCTCATGGTTGGTGGGTTTGAGCCCCGCACCGGGCTCTGTGCTGACAGCTCAGAGGCTGGAGCCTGCTTCAGATTCTGTGTCTTCCTCTCTTTCTCTGCCCCTCCTCTGCTCACACTCTGTCAATCTCTCTCGCAAAAAATAAATAAACATTTAAAAAAATTAAAAGAAAAAAAAAGAAAAATCATCTGACAAAATTCAACATCCATTTATGATAAAAACTCTCAACAAAGTGAGTTTAGAGGGGACATACCTCAACACAATAAAAACCATATATAAAAAACCCATAGCTAACACCACACTCAATAGTGAAAAACAGAGTTTTCCCTCTAAGATCGGGAACAAGACAAGGATGTCCACTCTCACCACTTTTATTCAACATAGTACTGGAAGTCCTAGCCATAGTAATCAGACATGAAATACAAGGCATTCAAATTGGTAGGGAAGAACTTAAACTGTCACTATTTGCAGAGGACATGATACTATGTATAGACAATTCTAAAGACTCCACAAAGAAAAAAAAAGCCCTATTAGAATAAATGAATGCAGTAAAGTTGCAAGATACAAAATTAATGTACAGAAATCTGTTGCATTTCTGTATACTGCTAATGAAGTAGCAGAAAGAGAAATTAAGAAAACAATCCCATTTACAATTGCCCCAAAAAGAATAAAATACCTAGAAATCAACTTAACCCAAGAAGTGAAAGACCTGTACTCTGAAAACTAAAACATTGATGAAATAAATTGAAGATGACAAAAACAAATGGAAAGATATTCTATTCTCATTGATTGGAAGAATTATTATTAAAAATGTCTATACCACCCAAAGCAATCTACAGATTCAATGCAATCCCTATTAAAATACCAACATTTTTCATGGGACTAGATTAATCCTAAAATTTGTATGGAATCACAAAAGACCCCCAATAACCAAAGCAATCTTAAGAAAGAAGAACAGGGGCGCCTGGGTGGCTCAGTCGGTTGCGCGTCCGGCTTCGGCTCAGGTCATGATCTCACGGTTCATGGGTTTCAGTCCCGAGTTGGGCTCTGTGCTGACAGCTCGGAGCCTGGAGCCTGCTTCGGATTCTGTGTCTCCCTCTCTCACTGCCCCTCCCCTGCTCATGCTCTGTCTCTCTCTGTCTCAAGAATAAATAAAAAACATTAAAAAAAAAAAAAGAAAGAAGAACAAATCTGGAGGTATCACAATCCCAGATTTCAAGGTATATACTACAAAGCTGCAGTAATCAAAATTGTATGGTACTGGCACAAAAATAGATCAATAGAACAGAATAGACAGCCCAGAAATAAACCCACTTATATGGTCAATTGATCTATTCAATGGGGAAAAGACAGTTTCTTCCACAAATGGTGCTGGCAAAACTTGACAGCTACATGCAAAAGAATGAAACTGGACCACTTACTTGCACCATATACAAAAATAAACTCAAAATGGATTAAAGACTTAAATGTAAGACTTTATACCATAAAACTCCTAGAAGAGCGTAGGCAATAATTTCTTTGATGTGGCCATAACAATATTTTTCTAGATAGGTCTCCTCAGGCATGGTAAACAAAGAGCAAAATTAAACTACTGGGACTACATCAAAATAAAAACCTTTTGCACAGTGAAGGAAACCATCAGCAAAACAAAAAGACAACCTACCGAATGGGAGAAGATATTTGCAAACAGTATATCCAATAAAGGGTTGATATCTAAAATATATAAAAAAACATAGACAACTTAACACCAAAAACAATACAATTTAAAAAGTGAGCAGAGGAACTGGATAGACATTTTCCCCAAACATACAGATGGTCAACAGATTCATAAAAATATACTCAAAATCCCTAATCATGAGAGAAATGTAAATCAAAACTACAATATCACGGGGCGCCTGGGTGGCTCAGTTGGTTAAGCGTCCAACTTCGGCTCAGGTCATGATCTCGCGGTCTGTGGGTTCGAGCCCCGCGTCGGGCTCTGTGCTGACAGCTCAGAGCCTGGAGCCTGTTTCAGATTCTATGCCTCCCTCTTCCTCTGACCCTCCTCTGTTCATGCTCTCTCTCTCTGTCTCAAAAATAAATAAATGTTAAAAAAAAATTAAAAAAAAACAAACTACAATATCACCTTACAACAGTCAGAATGGCTAGAATCAAAAAGACAAGAAATAATAAGGGTTGGCGAGGATGTGGAGGAAAAGGAACCCTTTGCGCATCGTTGGTGGGAATGTAAACTGGTGCAACCACTGTGGAAAAGAGTATGGAGGTTCCTCAAAAAATTTTTTAAAAAATACCATATATTAGCACTTTTTAAAGATTCTACATAAATGATATCAGAGTATTTGTCTCTTTCTGATATATTTCACTTATAATGTACAGCATGGGGGCTATTGTTAACAAATATGGATTGTATATTTGAAAGGTGCTAAGAGAGTAAGTCTTAAAAATTCTTATCACAAGAAAAAAGTTGTAACTATGTTAGGTAAATGATGTTAACTAAACTTATTGTAGTAATCATTTCATAATGTATACATATATCAAATTATTATGTTTTATATCTAAACATGTATGTTTTATATCTAAAACAACATTGTATGTCAATTATATCTCAATTTCTGGATATCTAAATTATAAAAAAAAAATCTAGCATATGATCCAGCAATTCTACTACTGGGTATTTACTCAAAGAAAACAAAAACAGGGGCGCCTGGGTGGCTCAGTCGGTTAAGCGTCCGACTTCGGCTCAGGTCATGATCTCGCGGTCCGTGAGTTTGAGCCCCGCGTCGGGCTCTGTGCTGACAGCTCAGAGCCTGGAGCCTGTTTCAGATTCTGTATCTCCCTCTCTCTGACCCTCCCCCATTCATGCTCTGTCTCTCTCTGTTCAAAAATAAACAAAGGTTAAAAAAAAATTAAAAGAAAAAAACACTAATTTGAAAAGATATATACACCTTTATGTTTATTGCAGCATTATTTACAATAGCCAAGATATGGAAGCAACCCAAGTATCCATCGATAGATGAATAAAGATGTTGTATGTATGTGTATACACACACACATACATACATACAGTGTAATATATCAGCCATAAAAAAAAAAATGAGATCTTGCCCTTTGCAAGGACATGGATAGACCCAGAGGGTATTATGCTAAGTGAAGTAAGTCTGACAGAGAAAGACACACCATAGGATTTTACTCATAGGTGGAGTCTACAGAGACCCATAAACACAGAACAAACTGATAGCTGCTGGAGGGGAGGGTACGGGAGATTGGTGAAATGGGTGAAGAGGAGTGGTAGGAACAAGATTCCAGTTATGGAATGAGTAAGGCAGGGGAACGAAAGGTATAGCATAGGGAATTTAGTCAACGGGATTATAGTAGCATTGTCTGGTGACAGATGGTAGCCACACTTGGGGTGAGCATAGCATCACATGAGCTAATGTAACATGAGCTAGTTCACATGAAACTAATTTAACAGTGTGGGTCAACTACATGCCAACTTAAAAAAAAAAACAATATGAAGAGATGCTTAACATCATTTGTCATTAGGAAAATGAAATCAAAACACTGATGAGATGCCATTAGGCACTATTAAAATGGCTAAAATTAAAAAGACTGACCACATCAATTGATGTTGAGAATATGAAGTAATAGGGCCTCTCCTTTGTTGCTGGTATTGTGGACACTTTGGAAGATAGTTTGGCTAATACTCTTACCATACAGTTGAGCAACATATTTCTAGATATTTACGCAAGTGATTTGAAAAACTTTTTCCACACCAAAACTATATGCGAATACTTATACAGCTTTATTCATAATCACCCCAAACTGGAAGGAACCAAAATGTCCTTCAATAGACAAAGGGGTAAATAAACTGTGGTACGCCCATACAATAACACGCTATTCAGCAATAAGAATAAACTATAATTCTATGCAAAAACATGGATAAGTCTTAGATGCATGTTGCTAAGTGAAATAAACTAGTCTGAGAAGGATATACATGTGTGATTCCATTTATAGGACATCCTGGAAAAGGCTAAATTAGAGAGATGGTAAGTAGATCAGTGGTTGCCACAGATTCAGAGATGGGATTGAGGGTGAATACGTGCAGCACAGGACGTAGGGCTGGTTTTTTAGGGTTGGTTTAGGGTTGGTTTTTTAGGGCAGTGAAACTATTCTGTATAACACTATGATTGTGGATACATAACACTGTGCATCTGTAAAAATCTATAGAATCTGGGATGCTTAGGTGGCTTGGTTGGTTGAACATCCAACTTGATTCCAGCTCAGGTCATGATATCGAGCCCTGTGTCAGGTTCTGCACTGAGCACAGAGCCTGCTTAAGATTCTCTCTCCCTCTGCTCCTACATGCTCTTTCTCTCTCTCTCGCTCTCAAAAAAAAAAAACAAAAACAAAAAACAAACAACCCTATGGAATCCAACAGCATAAAGTGACCCTTAATGTGTTCAAACAAAAAAAAATTAGTATATCTACAGACCCAGGAGGGAAAGCCAACTGTTACAAACATTTTGTTGTATTACCAATGTATGATATAACTTCACTGAAAGAGATGGGAGCACAGAGTGTTGATCTAAGTAACTTAGGAAATGAGACGGAATTGACAAAAGGAAGTGTACATAAGCACTGCTCTTGAGTTGTTCAGGTTGTCTGCCATGAGGGCACAGGTTAACAACCCAAAACTGCCACCATGAATCACAGGACTGCACAAATAAGCAAACAGAGGGCTGGATTCCTCCAAGCTAGAGGAGAATGATAGAGATAAGCCAAGGAGAGCTTATAATGATCCACGGGATACTGGATTCGAGCAGGAGACATCAGTGTGCACTTAAAGTTTAGCTTCTATAATGCAGATCAATATTTATAGAAAATTCTATACACACACAGACTCTTATACACCCATACATTCACTTGCTCTGTCCACTGAGAGGACTGTTATGGACTGAATGTTTGTATCCCCCCCAAATTCATATGTTGAAGCCCAACCCCCCACCACTGTGACTATATTTAGACATAGGATCTTTATGGAGGTAATTTTGGTTAAACGAGGTCATAAGGATGGGGACCTCATGCCATACAATTAGTGGCCATACTAGAAGGGATACCAGAGAGCCCCCCTCCCCTGAATATGTGAGGACACAGAGTGAAGATGGCCATCCACAAGCCAAGAACAGAGAGCTCACTAGAAACCACCCCTGCTGGACCTTGATCTGGACATTTTGGCATCCAGACTGTGAGAAAATAATTTATGTTGTTTAAGCTACCCGGTCTGTGGCACTTTGTGGCAGATACCCCAGCAGCAGTGAGCATACTCAGTGTCCAGAGTTTGGTTTCTAAGATCATTTTCTAATAAAAAGAACCAGGGCTCCTTGGGGGAAGTGATTGATGCTGGGGCAGGGAATATAAAAGATGAGCTTGGGGCATTTGTAGCATCTAAACCTAAGGAATGCCAGAAATAAAAACAAAAATTATAGTGTAGGTCAAAGGACATGGAAGCCAACTTTAAGAGCTCTTAATATCTAAAGCTCGAACAGTTTCAGCAAAAAAAGTAGATAATGTTACTGGATTATAACCAACACATAAATAAGTGTTCATGAGTCCATACCAATAATTGAATAAATGGGAAGAAAAGACAAACATCCCATATAGAAGAATTTCAAATAATTTATATGAATCCTCCTTTAAGGAGATAGGAGGTAAAGCTCTACTTTTTTAAGTAGGCCTCATGCCCAGCACAGAGCCCAATATAGGGCTTGAACCCATCAATATTGGGTTATTAGTTGTGAGAAGTGTACCATATTAATGGAAGATGTTAACAAGAGGGAAACCGGGACACAGGATACATAGAAACTCTCTGTACTGTATTTACCATTTTCTTTTAAGTGTGAAACTATTCTAAAACGAAAAAAAAAAAAGTAGTCAAGGTGGACCAGTAGTTATTGTTGATATAAATATATAAAAATTCGCACAAAAAATTCATGACTCCAAGATCAAGACCTGAGCTGAGATCAAGAGTTGGAGACTATCCAGGTACCCCCAAACCTGACTTTTTAAGTGCAGGATGTATGTAGTGACTTTTTTAAATTTAAATTTAAGTTAGTTAACATACAGTGTTGTCATGGCTTCAGAATTAGAACCCAGTGATTCATCTCTTATATATGACACACAGTGCTCATCCCAAAAAGTGCCCTCCTTAGTGCCCATTACCCATTTAACCCATCCCTCCACCCACCTCTCTTTCAGCAACCCTGAGTTTGTTCTCTTTATTTAAGAGTCTCCTGGGGCTCCTGGGTGGCTCAGTCAGTTAAACGTCCAACTTCAGCTCAGGTCATGACCCTGTGATCCTATGCTGACAGCTCAGAGCCTGGAGCCTGCTTCAGATTCTCTGTCTCCCCCTCTCTCTTTCTCTGCCCCTCCCTGCCTCACACTCTGTCTCTCTTTCAAAAATAAATAAAAACATTAAATTTAAAAAAAAGTATCTTATGGTTTGTCTCCCTCTGTGTTTTTATCTGATTTTCCCTTACCTTCCCCTATGTTCATCTGTTGTGTTTCTCAAATTCTACATAGGAGTGAAATCATATAATACCTGTCTTTCTCTGACTGACTTATTTCACTTAGCATAATACCCTCTAGTTCTAGCCATGATGTTGCAAATGGCAAGAGTTCATTTTTTTGATCACTGAGTAGTACTCCATTGTGTGTGTGTGTGTATCACATTTCTGACTTTTTAAAATCACTCATTGAAGGGTGCCTGGGTGACTCAGTTGGTTGAGCATCAGACTTTGGCTCAGGTCATGATCTTGCAGTTCATGAGTTCAAGCCCCCCATCAGGCTCTGTGCTGACAGTGTGGAGCCTGGAGCCTGCTTCAGATTCTGTCTCCCTCTCTCTCTGTCCCTCCCCTGCTCAGACTCTGTCTCTCTCTCTCAAAAATAAATAAACATTAAAAATAAATTTTAAAATCTCTCATTGTGATGAGCACCAGGTGTTATATGGAAGTTTTGAATCACTGTATTGTACACCTGAAAATAATATTACATCGTATGTTAACTAACTGGAATTTAAATAACAACTTTTAAAAGTTCAATATAGAAAAGGCAGAGGGAGGTAATTTTACAGTGGAGAAAACTAACACACCTAAGGTAGGTGATCAAGGTTAACATCAGTGTAGATTATGCTGATAGCATAGGATACGAGCATGGCACTACCTCTTGATTCTTCCTCAAACCCCAGTTTAATCGTGAGATACACATCATGCAAACCCAATGGGAATGACATTCTACAACATATGTGACCTTATCAAAACTGTCAACATTATCAAAAACAAGGAGACTTTAAGAGAGTGTCATAGTTTAGAGGCACCTAAGGAGACATAACAGCTAAGCATCATGTAGTATCCTAGATGAGATCCTGGCACAGAAGAAGAAATTAGATAAAAACAAAGGAAATCCAAAGGAAGTATGGTCTTTAGTTAATGTTAATCCATCA
Organism: Panthera uncia; assembly: GCF_023721935.1. Classification (NCBI taxonomy): domain Eukaryota; kingdom Metazoa; phylum Chordata; class Mammalia; order Carnivora; family Felidae; genus Panthera; species Panthera uncia. The sequence continues at coordinate 3,890,134 of NW_026057588.1, forward strand.
ATATTGGGTTATTAGTTATGAGAAATGTACCATATTAATGGAAGATGTTAACAAGAGGGAAACCGGGACACAGGATCCATAGACACTCTCTGTACTGTATTTACAATTTTCTTGTAAGTGTGAAACTATTCTTTTTTTATATTAATTTTTTTAACGTTTATTTATTTTTAAGAGAGAGACAGAGCATGAACGGGGGAGGGTCAGAGAGAGAGGGAGACACAGAATCGGAAGCAGGCTCCAGGCTCTGAGCCATCAGCCCAGAGCCCGACACGGGGCTCGAACTCACAGACCAAGAGATCGTGACCTGAGCTGAAGTCGGACGCTTAACCGACTGAGCCACCCAGGCGCCCCTGTGTGAAACTATTCTAAAATGGAAAAAAAAAAGTAGCCAAGGTGGACCAATAGTTAATGTTGATATAAATAGATAAAAATTAGCACATCATCTAATGGGTATTTATAGAGTCCTCTACACAATGAGGAAACTTTTTTTTTTTTGAGGAAACATTCTCTTTAAGCACACACAGAATACTCACAATTGTTTATGCCCTGGGCTGTAAATCAAGTCTTAATATAAAAAGAAAAAAAAAAAAACAATAGCAGAGAGACCATCTACTCCATTCCTAGGACAACAAAATTGGATCTCATTAATAAAAAAATCAGCAAAAATCTCAAACTATACAATGGAAACTTAACAAAAAATAAAACCACTTTACTCATGAGTGGCCCTAAGATAGGATTTACCACCAAAAATCCTAGCTCAGGTGATTTGGATAAAAACTTAAATCTTAATAGCATTAAATATCTAAAAATTAGGATAAACTGTTTAGTACACAGAATGAGAATATAAGAACAAAAAGATGGCTTTCAAGGAGATTCAATGGCTTCTTCCTGGGGAGATTTTGCCCAATGGTGTTTTTAAAAGCCTGCTTTTGGTCAAATCTTGTTTTCCTTTCTTTTTTTTTTTTAAGTTTATTTATTTATTTATTTTGAGGGGAAGAGGGGCAGAAAAAAATCCTAAGCAGGCCCCACACTGACAGTGTAGAACGAGACTCGGGGCTCAAACCCACAAACCATGAGATCATGACCCGAGCCGAAACCAAGAGTCGGATACTTGACTGAGCCACTTAGGTATTCCAACTTTTGGTCAAATCTCGAGTCACAGGCACATCTGAGTCCTGAAACCCACAGAGGAACAGACTCTAAAGCAGTGGTTCTCTAAATGACATCACCACCACCAGGCAATTTGTAGAAATGTAAATCCACAATGCCATCCCTACACCTAATAAATTGAGTGAAGTACAGACACCTGTTAAAGCCTCTAGTTGATTCTGATGCACCCAAATTTGAGAACCACTGACCTAAAGAGTGGCTTTGACTGGGCAAGAAACTTGCTGGCACTTGGCTCTGAGCCCTTCTACAGGAAGCAAGAAACTAGCTGGAATTTTCATGCCTGGAAGACAGAGCTTGTAAGATCAGAGGTCAGCCTCTTACCAAAGGCTGAAATCTTAACATGGGCAGAGACCATGAAAGTGAGGGGATTGATTGCATTCAAATTTGGTACAAGTCAGATTTTAAATGTCCACCCAGGGGGTGTCTGGGTGGCTCAGTCGGTTGGTGTTGGACTTTGGCTCAGGTCATGATCTCACAACTTAGTGAGTTCGAGCCCCATGTCAAGCTCTGTACTGACAGCCCACTTTGGATCTTCTGTCTCTCCCCTGCTCAAACGCATGCGTGTGCTTTCTCTCTAAAATAAACATTAAAAAAATTAAGTATCCACCCAAATGCATGCACATGCACACACTTCTTTACCCCCAACATTAAGCCAACAGAGATAACTTTTCTGTCTCCAATGCAATAATACTAGATGCATTAGGAGTTAAATTGTATCCCCCTCACAGGTCATACGTTGAAGCCCCTGACCCCCAGCACCCCCAGAAAATAGGGTCATTGCAGATGCAATTAGTTAAAAAGAGGTCATACTGGAGTGGAATGAGCTGTTAATCCAGTGGGTCTGGTGTCCTTACTAACAGGGGAAATTTGAACAGAGACATACATGGAGGGAGGATGACAGGGAACACAGGGGGAACACCGTCTCGATGCCTGGCTCTGTTGTGCATCAAGAGCCAGCAAGTGTTGGACACCTGGCACTTGAATAGAGCATGCTTAAAAACAGACACGTCGAACATCATCACCACAACAGTCTTTTAACTGACCTTAAAGAGTCAAAATCCAGGACCATAGAGTAAAGACACTAGGAATCCTTTCTGGTTCGTCAAGAAAAGAAACAGGACAAAGAGGAGAAAATGAAGACACTGTAACGCAAGAAATAAATGTTTAAAGAAGAGACACAGCAAGGCGTGCTAACTCACCCCTCCAGGCCTTCCTGGTTGGTCCTAATGCATAGCACCTGAAACTGGCAGGAAAAAGGGTCTGGAGCCATTTGATTGGCCAGTGAATCACTCCCTTCCCATTGGCTCAAGAGGGCTTTCGATGACCAGGCCAGAAAATAGGTAAAACGAAATTCTTCAAAAAAAATTTTTCCCACCTTGGGTGCTGGTCTAGTTCTTTGCCGCTGGCGTCCTACAGAATGGTTCTGATTTAGGATTCATGAGGAAGCTCCTCCAGTCTCTCCAAACTGGGTAACCTAGGGAATGAGGATTACTCTCTTTGCAATGCAAATGACTATGAAATTTAACAATCACTTCCTTCCTCCATTCTAAGGTCCTTGAGGAACGTCAGTGCGTCCTGATCACTTTTCTGTCACCACTATGTCTAACACCCAAAAGAAACCCAATGACCAGTGGCTAATGTAGTTTTGAGGATGTGGAACAGGTGTTAAGGTTTTCAGGTGTGAGGTCAGTATTTCATCATTGAGCATGATTTTCACTCTGCCCTGGGATTCCTTGTATTCATCACAACCATCTTTGAAGTTCACTGGAAACTTCAATATGCCAAAGCCTATCCTTTTTCTAATTGTAATTTGGGTTTCTCCTTTTAAGAACCCTATAAATTAAGTACTATTATTGAGGGTGTGTGAAATACATTATGCATATAAAGAAGTGTAGACAGTATAATGGAAAACTTGAGGAATAACCATAAACAGAACACAAATATCTGTGGTCTAGAACCTTGATTAAGAAATAGACATTATGGGAGCCCTGGGTGGCTGAGTCGGTTAAGCACCCAATTTCGGCTCAGTTCATGATCTCGCAGGTTCATGAGTTCAAGCCCTGCTTCAGGCTCTGTGCCGACAGCTCAGAGCTTGGAGCCTGCTTTGGATTCTGTATCTCCCTCTCTCTGCCCCTCCCCCACTCACTGTCTGTCTCTCTTGGTCCCTCAAAAATGAATAAATGTTAAAAAAAATTGTTTTTAATTAAAAAAAAAAAAGAAAGACATAGGGGCACCTGGGTGGCTCAGTCAGTTGAGTGTCCGACTTTGGCTCAGGTCATGATCTCACGGTTCATGATTTGGAGCCCCACATTGGGCTCTCTGCTGTCAGTGCAGAGCCCCTTCGGATCTTGTGTCTTCCTCTCTCTGCCCCCTCCCCTGCTTGCGCGCTCTCTCTCTCTCTCTCTCAAAAATAAACATTAAAAAAAGAAATAGACATTATAAGGACCTTTGCAGGTTCTGTCTACCCAGCCAACTGCATGCCCTTTCCACCCTCAATAGTTGCCAAATGAAGTAATTTTGGTATCAATTACTCCCCTCAACCTTCTTTTTATTTTTCCCTCTGGTAGATGCTCCCCTAAGAGATATGTTTAGTTTTCCCTGATTTTGAATTAGGGAGCATTTGTCCTTCTATGACTTGTTTCTTTCACTTACCATTACGTTCTTGAAATTTACCAACATTAAATTCGTTTTAGCTGTGGTTTATTTATTTTTTTACTGCCTTAAAGTATCTATGTGTATGAATATGTCACAGCTTATCCATTCTGTCGGTGATAGTTTTTGTTTCTCAATTGTTGCTGAGATGAATAACGCTGTGCTGAACATCCTTGAACGTATCCCCTGGTCCACATGTGTCAGAATGTAGAATTATTGAAGAGTGAAATTGCCAGGTTAATGTAAGATGCCCAGACCACTCCTGCCTATGCCTATTTCCAAGTGTTTTAACCAAGTTACATTACCATCCGACATAGATGAATGTCCCCATGGCTGCACATCTCTGCTCACTCCTGATGATGTCAAACTTTAAAAATACTTGCTAAATATTGGGTGTTTCGTTGTTGCTTCCCTTTGCCTTTGCATGATTACTAATAAAGGTCAGAAGTTTTCTCATGTCCAGGGGACATTTCTTGCCTTTTGTGTTGTGTGTGTGTGTGTGTGTGTGTGTGTGTGCGTGTGTGTGCGTGCGTGCGTGAGAGAGAGAGAGAGAGAGAGAGAGAGAGAGAGAAATGCCTTTTTGTCACTTTGTTTCTACTTTCTTTGGTTATTTCCTGCTTTTGTTTGCACGCAAAAGTGCCTATGTTTTCTGATAATGGTGCTTGGCCAGTAACGTAGGATAATCTCCCAGTTTGTGGTTTGTACTTTTCTTTCTTTCTCATAGGATGATTTGCTGAACAGTTTTTACTTTTAATGAAATCAAACTTATCCAGGTTTATTTTACAAGCCTTGTTTAAGAATAAATCATTCCATTTCCCCAAAATAAACATCCCCTAACCCAAATCAAATGGGTATCTTATATTGTCTTTGAAGATGATAGTTTCGCTTTCACACAGAAGTATTCATCCACACGAATCCCATTCATCTAGGATAGGGAGACGGGATCTTTTTTTTTTTTCCAATTAACATCAAAAAAAAAAAATACTAGCTCCATTTATTTTATTTTATTTTATTTTTTAAATTTTTTTGCCTTTAATTTTTTTTAATTTTAATTTTAATTTTTTAAAATTTACATCCAAATTGGTTACCATATACTGAAACAATGATTTCAGGAGTAGATTCCTTAATGCCCCTTACCCATTTAGCCCATCCCCCCCCACAACCCCTCCAGCAGCCCTCAATTTGTTCTCCATATTTATGAGTCTCTTCTGTTCCCCCCCCATTTTTATATTATTTTTGTTTCCCTTCCCTTATGTTCATCTGTTTTGTCTCATAAAATACCCATACGAGTGAAGTCATATGATATTTGTGTTTCTCTGACTAATTTCGCTTAGCATAATACCCTCCAGTTCCATCCATGTAGTTGCAAATGGCAAGATTTCATTCTTTTTGATTGCTGCGTGATACTCCATTGTATATATAAACCACATCTTCTTTATCCATTCATCCATTGATGGACATTTGGGCTCTTTCCATACTTTGGCTATTGTTGATAGTGCTGCTATAAATATGGGGGTGCATGTGTCCCTTCAAAACAGCACACCTGTATCCTGTGGATAAATGCCTAGTAGTGCAATTGCTGGGTCTAGGGTAGTTCTATTTTTAATTTTTTGAGGAACTTCCATACTATTTTCCAGAGTGGCTGCACCAGCTTGCACTGCCACCAACAATGCGAAAGATATCCTCTCTCTCCACATCCTTGCCAACATCTGTTGTTGCGTGAGGTGTTCATGTGAGCCATTCTGACAGGTGTAAGGTGGTACCTCATTGTGGTTTTGATTTGTGTTTCCCTGATGATGAGTGATGTTGAGCATTTTTTCATGTGTCAGTTGGCCATCTGGATGTCCATTTAATGAATAGTTTGCCTTTCCCGCTGCACAGCAATCTGTTAAGAAGCAACTTTTTATATTGATTGCCTTTGCTTCTGGGATCTTTTGTTCTATTGATTCATTTGTCCATCCGTGTCCCAATAAGTCTTAATTACTATAAGCTTTTTTTCCTTTTTTTGTTTTGTTTTGTTTGTGGAAGTTCATCATCTTTAGAGTCAAGGAATAGACTCAAGTGATGGGTACAGACTACACCAGGCCCAGAGTTTTGTGGCTCCAGGTGGGGGGTGGCGGGGGTGGGGATATGGGCAGACCCAGCTACAGCAAACACACAGGAAACTTGTGAGAGGGGAGGGGGAAGTTAGCAGATTTGGTCTTGAACTTAGTGGGAGTGGGGGCGGAAATGTGATTATCTTTGGGGCTTGGGAATGAGGAACAGAAGGAAGAAAGCTGTTTTAGGGGGGCCAGAGTAGGCCTAGAGAGACAGCTCCCTACCCCAGGAGCTCATAGTTGAGAAGGAAGGGAAATGAGGCCCCTCCCCTCAGTGCTGAGGACAAGGCCCTTGGCTCAGTCTTCTTCTGCCCCACCCTCAACCATGGAAGAGATGTGGTCCTTGTCCTCTGGCTCCTTTTAAGAGTCCAGAGGCTGTTCTCTGTTGAGCCTCTGGAAGAAGCTTTTGCTAACCTGATAAGTGCTGATCATTATGGCACAGGAGGGGGTGGCCTTGATGACCACTGGAACAGAGCCTGCAAAGAGTCCCGTGGTGCCTGGTTCAGCCAGGATCTTCCACAGCAGACGTCACTCACAGCCGCGACTGCTCCCAGTGTGAGGTGGCATGGAGTCAGGATGGCCACCACTATCCCTTAGAGGCTGCCAGCCACAAAACTGATGATTCCCACAGATGTCTGGTGTTTTGGCCAGAGCCCACTCATCCATCTGCTCACCAGCTGTCGTTGAACCAGGACAGGGTTGAGAAGGGCACATCCTAAAGGGTAGCAGGACCCTGGCCTCAGTGAGTGCCAGCCAACCTGAGCCATGGCAGCTGGGCACAGGCACCAAGCTCCCGGTGTGACACGGGCTGAGCCTACAGCTTGGTCTGCACCAGCTACAAGTGGGCTAGTGTGCCAGCCACCATGGGTGCAAAGAAGTCAGGAGTCAGGGCTTGACCACAAAGGAAGGCCTTCAGTTGGTCACAGGCAGTGAAGGAGATGGCAGTGGCTAACATGGGTGGCTGGGAGGCCAGTCCACAGGGTCCTCTTCTGTCCTACAGTCTTCACAGAGGTATCCACGATGCCAGTGAGGCAAGCACAGTCCTGAAACAAGGTGGCATGGAGTGCACCATTTGGGTACAAGTACAGGGGCTCCAGAACACCACTGCAGATAGGAGGCACCTCCCTGTGGACCAGAGAGAGGAGAGCAATTTGGCATAGCAGAGGCTCCAGAGTCTGGAGGGAGGCCTCAGCTAACTGGCCAGAGGGACACAGCCTGCAAGTGTGCCTTCCCCACATCCAGGGGTGTCATGCAGAGGGAGGTGGCCACAGTCCCAGTGCCTGAGGCAGCATTTGATGGAGGGAGCTGATGCCACCTTGTAGCTTCAGTTCTGGCTGGAGGCCAGTTCACGGTCTGTGCATCAATTACTAGAGCTTTTAAGTGAAATCTTTGTAAGGTCCACCCAATTCAATCAACATCCCCTCTCCCACACTCTGTTGTGCTCTGGGAGTAGCATGGTTTACACTAACTCCCTCTGTCTCCATACACTTCAGAATGGCTGCACAAAAATTTCTGTTGGGATTAGCAATTTACTGAATATAGAGGTGGATACGGAGAGTATTGACATCCTTATAATAATGATCATTCACATACAAGAACTTAGTGTAATTCTTCATTTGTCACAATTTTTATGTGTCTATCAATAAAACTTCATACTTTATCCATTAAGGCTTATAATATTGTATTAGGTTTATTTCTTGTGATTTTATATTTTTCTTGTCATTGAGTAGGACATCCTTGGTTAATTTTCAATTATAATTCGAGTACAGTGAGTGCTTCCACAATTCTGTACCTTCCTCAGTGATCATCATGAGAAGTGTGCTCTTAATCCCCTTCCCCTATGTCACCCACTCCCCCCACTGACCTCTCACCTGGCAAACACCAGTTTTCACTCCATATTTAAGAGTCTGTTTTTGGGTTTGTCTTCTTTCTTCTTTGTTCATTTGTCTCTTAAATTTCGCATGAGTGAAATCATATGGTATTTGTCTTTAACTGACTTGTTTCACTTAGCATTATACACCCTAATCCATCCATGTTGCTGCAGATAGGAAGATCTCATCCTTTCTATGGCCAAGTAACATTCCTGTGTGCATGTGCATGTGCGTGTGTGTGTGTGTGTGTGTACTACATCTTCTTTATCCATTCATCAATGGATGCTTGGATTGCTTCCATATCTTGGCAATAATAATAATAATAATAATACTGCAATAAACATAGGGGTGCACATAATCTTTTCCAATTGGCGTTTTTCTTTTCTTTGGGTAAATATCAAATGGTATTATCATATGGTAATTCTACTTCTAATTTTTTGAGGAATCTCCATGCTGTTTTCCACAGTGCCTGCACCAGCTTGCATTCCCACCAATAGTGCACAAAGATTTCTTTTTCTCCACATCCTCACCAACACTTGTAATTCCTTACCTTTTGAGTCTAGCCCTCCTGACAGGTGTGAGGTGATATCTCATTGTGGTTTTGAGTTGCATTTCCCTGATGATGAGTGATGTTGAACATATTTTCATGTGTTTATTGGCCATCTGTATATCTTCTTTGGGAAAATGTCTATTCATGTCTTCTGTCCATTTTAATCTAGATTCTTTGGGGGTATTTTTGGTGTTGAGTTGTATAAGTTCTTTATATATTTCGGATATTAACCCCTTATTAGGTATATCATTTGCAAGCATCTTCTTCCAGTCAGTAGGTTGTCTTTTTGCTTTGTTGATGGTGTCCTGCGATGTGCAAAAACTTTTAATTTTGATGTCGTCCCAATGGTTTAATTTTGTTTTTATTTTCCTTGCCTGAGGAGACATATATAGAAAAATATTTCTATGGCTGATGTGAGAAAGAGTACTGTCTATATTTTCTCCTAGAAGTTTTATGGTTTTACATCTCACAGGTCTTGAATCCATTTTGAATTTACTTTTGTGTATGGTGTGAGAAAGTGGTCCAGTTTTGTTCTTTTGAATCTAGCTGTCTAGTTTTCCCAACGCCATTTGTTGAAGAGATTCTTTTCACATTATATATTTTTGCCTCCCTTGTGGAAGATTAATTGATGATATAATCATGAGTTTATTTCTGGGCTCTTTACTCTGTTCTATTGATCAGAATTGATGTGTCTATTTTTGTGCCAGCACCATACTCTTTTGATTTTTATAATTTTGTAGTATATCCTGAAATCTGGGATTGTGACACTTCCTGTTTTGTTTTCTTTCTCAAGATTGCTTTGGTTATTGGGGGTCTTTTGTGTTTCTATCCAAATGTTAGTATTATTTGTTCTAGTTCTGTGAAAAATGCTGTTGGTATTTTGATAAGGATTACATTGAATCTGTAGACTGCTTTGGGTCGTATGGACATTTTCACAATATTTTTCTTCCAATCCATGAACATGGAATGTTTTTCCATTTGTGTCCTCGTTAATTTCTTTCATAAGTGACTGACAGTTTTCAGAGTACAGGTCTTTCACCTCCTTGGTTAAGTTTATTCCTGGGTATTTTATTCTTTTTGATGCAATTGTTAATGGGATTGTTTTCTTGATTTCTCTTTCTGCTACTTCATTAACAGTGTATGCAAATGTAACAGATTTCTGCATATTGATTTTGTATCCTGCAACTTTACTGAATTCATTTACCAGTTCTACTAGTTTTTTTTTTCGTTGAGTCTTTAGGGTTTTCTACATAGAGTAATATGTCATCTGCAAATAGTGAAAGTTTTACTTCTTCCTTGGATGCCTTTTATTGCGTACGATACCTTTTTTTTTTCCAGGTTACTTCCAATGTGTCATTTTAAATATTATATACATTTCAAAAACACTTGACGTTCATAAGCCCTAGAAGAATATCAAAGGGACATGTTTATAACATCCAATCTCAGTTGCAAAGACCAACAATAATAGTACCAACATATGAATATTATAGAGTTTACAAATGGTCAAAAAAAAGAAGAATACCTTTTAATGGTAGGCTGCTAACTAAAGTAGTTGGAGGATTATTAACTCAAGATAACAGTTTTCTATCTGATGAAAAAGCCATACTAGTTGTTAGAAGATAGTTCTTCAGATAGACAAATACAATCTTGGATCCTATCAAGATAGCTAAGAGGTGAAATGGAATTCAATAAAGCCAAGTTTTTTTTGTTCAGTGATATCCAATTTTTTAAAAAATGTAAATGCAAGTTAGTAAACATACAATTAGTATTGGTTTCAGGAGTAGAACCTAGTCATTCATCACTTACATATGATACCCAGCACTCATTCCAACAAGTGTCCTCTTTAATGCCAATCACCTGTTTAACCCATCCCCCCCCCACACCTCCCCTCCAGCAACCCTCAGTCCATTCTCTGTATTTAAGAGTCTTTTATGGTTTGCCTCCCTCTGTCTTTTTATCTTCTTTTTCCTACCCTTCCCCTATGTTCATCTGTTGTGTTTCTTAAATTTCACATATACGTGAAATCATATGATATTTATCTTTCTCTGACTGACTTATGATATCCTTTTAAATTTCAAATTCTAACTAGATTTATTTATAGAAATGCACATGAATTTTTATATTCATAAAAGTGCCATTTAAAAGCTTAGTAACATTTTTTTTCCAGCCTTATCGAGATATAATTGACATAGGACAATGTGTAAGTTGAAGGGCTTAGGATGTTGATCTGATACACTAATATATTGCAGAATGATTGCCACCATAGGATCAACTCACACTGCCACCACATCTCATAATTACCTTTTGTGGGTGTTTGTGTGGTGAGAACACTTAAGAGCTACTCTCTTAACAACTTTCAAGTATACAATATTAATTCAAACAGTTTTTCCATAGATTTGTGGGGAGGGAGTTTGTACAGATATACCAAATTATTTAATATAATCTCAAATTTGCCTCCTCTTTCCAAGTCCCTTTTCTTGTCCCACTGAATCAACTGCTCTTTCAGTACTACATTGAAATAAGATTGGGGACAGAGGGTATGTTTGTCTCATATCATAAAAGGTATTCTGTCATCATTTTTCCATTATGAGGTTTTGGCTAATTTTTTTTTTTTATGTTCTTTTGGAATGGGTTAAGGAAATTCCTTTCTTTCCTAATTTACAAAGATACATCTAAGAGCACAAATAGACATGGAATCTTCTAGATTTAACTTTTTTTTTCATCTGTTAAGGTGATCATATTTGTTTCCTTCTGTAATCTGTGAAATATGAAGAATTACATTTACTAGTCATACCCAGAGCACACCCTCTGCTGATGAAAGCAGGGTGCCTGCAGGTGGGAGCAAGTCCTCAGTCAGTGTCAGAGATGTCAGGTGATTCCAGCTGTGCAGCAAATCTGGCGACCTCAGGGTTTGGGATCTAGGCAGGGCCTCTATGAATCCCATCACCTGTTAAATTTACCCATGATTGTACTGCTCCACAATCTCTTATACTGGAAAGACCCCTTGCCAGACCTTGATGCAGAATGCATGGAATATTCACCTTATGTGGATCATGGAACAGACGGTTATCTGAAGTTAAGATTATAAGCGGAGAAGTTCTTTTTCTTTGGCACTGCCCCAGTCAATTGTTTTTGGGGTTCTTTGCCAGATTCCCCAAGAGCTCCAACATCACAAGCTGGGTCTGTACTGTCTTGTTATCAGCAGACCTGAGAAGAAAGGTCTACGGAGAAAAACAGTTGAGGCACAAAAGCCCAGGTGAAGCAGTGTTTCCCTTCCATTGTGAACCTGGTTATCCAGAACCTACCTCAGTCAATAAAAAGGGGAGGAATTAACCCGCCCACCCATCTCTGGGTGGGTGTTGACCTCTTCCCACTTCCCTGGCTTGCTTGCTTTAGGAACTGGCCCAGGAGATTGGTGTTAGGGTTGGTGAGTTACCATTCTTGCCAATTTGTTCATTTTGATTTTTAAAATCCTGTTATTTATGTTGTTACTGAAATTTTCCAATTCTCTCAGGTTTTTTTTCCACGCTGTTTTTTTTTTTTAGCCGGAAACTCATGCTTGTGGCCTTACCATGGATACCATCCTTCTATTTAGTGACTGCAATGTTAGAAAGAGGATATTTTAAGGGTGAGCTATAGCTTCTCTACTCTGAGGGATCCTCAACTGTGTTCTAAGGCGCTGGCTCTCAATTTTGGCTGCGTGTGGAAGTTATTTGGGGGAATTGTAAGAAAAGATGGATTCCTGGGTCTAACTTTCAAAGCTTCTTGTTTAACAGGTCTGGATATTTCTGGGCATTGGGAGTGTTAAAAAAAAAAAAAAAGAAGAAGAAGAAGAGAAAAGAAAAGCAGACATAGAAAAATTAAAACCACCAAATTAGTAAAATAGATTCAGAAAGAGCTTATTGTGCATTTAAGAATGGTTTTCGAACTGGGAGCTTTCAAATTCAAAACTCATGAAGCTCAGGTGAATGACGTTACAGCGTATAAAGCGAAAATGAGGAGTTAGTTAACCTTTACAATGGTTGGTTATTCTGGAGAGGATCTCCAGATGGCAGGGAATGGTTTCAAAGTGATTATCTTACACGTTTTTAGGTAGATGGCTTAAGTTTCTTAAAAAAAAAAAAAAGAAACTCTTGAATGTTTAAACTGATGTATGATTAACCTACAATGTTAAATTAGTTTCAGGTGTACGACATAGTGATTCAACAACTCTATAACTCTGTGCTCTCCATAAGTGCTCACCATCGACGTTAAGTTTCTTCTATGGTTATCAGAGGTGTTTACAAGAAACAACTTCAGTTTCACTTATGTTCATGAAATAAGGTAGATTTAGTTTTGCTGATGTGGTTTAAGTGGTTTCTTCTGCCCAGGGAATTTTCTTCTTAAAAACATTTTTATTTTAAAACTTTTTACTCAAATTCCAGTTGATTAACATACAGCGTGATAATAGTTTCAGGTGTACAATACAGTGATTTGACACTTGCCTCAGACACTCAGTGCTCATCATGGCAAGTGGTCTCCTTAGTCTCCATCAGCTATTTAACACATGCCCGCACCCTCTGGTACCCATCAGTTTGTTCTCTATAGTTAAGTATCTGTTACTTGGCTTGCCTCTCTCTCTTTTCCTTGGCTCCTTTGTTTTGTTAAATTCCACATATGAGTGAAATTGTATGGTATTTGACTTTCTCTGACTTATTTCACTTAGCATTATACTCTCGAGTTCCATTCATGTCCTTGCAAATGGAAAGACTTTTTTTCTGGCTGAGTAATATTCTATTATATATATCCATCATCTATAAACATCACATCTTCTTTATCCAGTAATTGGTTGATAGACACTTGGGTTCTTTCCATAATTTGGCTATTGCTGATAATGCTTCTATAAACATCAAGGTACATGTATCCCTTTGAATTAGTATTTTTGTATTCTTTGGGTAAGTACCTGGTAGTGCAATTGCTGGATCATTGGGTATTGTTTTTAATTTCTTGAGGAATCTCCAAACTGTTCTCCACAGTGGCTGCACCAGGTTGCATTCCCACCAACCATGCAAGAGGGTTCCCCTTTCTCTGCATCCTTGCCAACACCTGTCTTTTCTTGTGTTGTAGAATTTGCCCCAGGGAATTTTCAAGTTTGGTCTCCATTTTCTATTTAACATTAACAGGTTTTTTGTTGTTGTTGTTGTTTTGTTTTATGAACTCAAGTGATTCTTCTGGGCAACAATTCTTGAGAAGGTCTGGTCTAAGGTGCTCAGTATGTAACTGTCGGGTCCTCAGTTATTCAGCCACATGATTCAATCAGGATACTTCAATCCTTCTGCATTCATTTTCCTTGTTGAAACCTTGTGTGGGCATTGGACCCCATCTCAACTGTTAAAAAGAATCTAAACCCCAAGGAGGAAGTTCAATGACCGAGGATGGTGTAAAATAGAAGTCAAAGGAGGGAAATACGTTGGGATTCAGGGGGAAGAGTGGATTTCATGGGATTTAACTTTCTTCACTGCATAATAAACTTCTATTCATCGAAAAGCTCTTAGAACCAAGATTTAAAACCAGAAACAGTTATCCATGCTATACAAACATAACCAATGTTAAGCAAATTTACTTCCTTCTAGTGATGTTTGTCTAAGAAAGGAGACAGACTTTATAAACACTAGTCTCTTACGCAACTTTGATTTTCCTAAAACTGGAAGTAGGAGAACTTGTTATGTATTCTTTGAAAGTCTGAACTTGAGTTTATAGTGCACAACATTGATACACTAGGTATATTTAATCATGTTCTGTTGTCAATCTTCAGTTTCTGATTTTATACAATCCATTGGACAACTTAAAGAATTCTGTATTACATAAGATTGACACCTAGTGGTTCTACTTGATAGGCTCCTAGAAGAGGAACTGAGTCCAAGATAGTTAAATTGAGGAAAAGCTTTTAATACCGTATGCTTTCCTAAAGGGATATAACTGTTTGACACCAACAATCTATATGCCCATCTGACCACACTGCAATGCTTCTTTTCAGATTACTTGAATAAACGTCTTTTTCTGAACCATAAGGTACACTGCTCTGAATAGTTTAGCTATATCTTGCATATAACTATTTTTAATTTCTTATCTCTATTTCCAACTTCTATATATAATTGGCAGTGTTTTCCCACTGATTAACAGAGCTCCTGAAGTAAGGCTAATTTGGCTTACTTTGGTTGTTGGGTATTCTCTATTAGCTTATTGCTTCTATGTATACATTTTCCCCCTCAGAATACATGCCTGTGGGTTTTTTTTAAACTTTTATGCCTGTTTTTTAAAAATGCCCATCTTATTTTTTCTTTAATGTGCACATCTTTATTATATTTGCCATCCACGAGCCTGGTGCTCACTCTGTCTTAGAACATTCTATGACAATACTGAATGAGGGACTCTTTACACTCAAAATCATAGGAAAACCTCAACAATAATTAAAATCTACAAAATAGAAGAACGATAACGTTCGTTGTTTTCTATTAAATTAATGTTGGGGCGCCTGGGTGGCTCAGTCGATTGGGTGTCCGACTTCAGCTCAGGTAATGATCTCACAGTCCGTGAGTTCGAGCCCCGCGTTGGGCTCTGTGCTGACAGCTCAGAGCCTGGAGCCATCTTCAGATTCTGTGTCTCCTTCTCTCTCTGCCCCTCCCCTGCTCATGCTCTGTCTCAAAAATAAATGAAAACATTTTAAATTTTTTAAAAATAAATTAATAAAGTGTTTAAAACATACTCATTGCTGGAGATGGTGTACTAAAACTGGTAAATGTGCATCTCTTTTTTTATACATTAAATGTAATTTATTGTCAAATTGGTTTCCATACAACACCCAGTGCTCATCCCAACATATGGAACTGGAGGGTAATATGCTAAGTGAAATAAGTCAGGCCTAGAAAGATGGGTACCTTTTTCTTACCTTTGTAAGTTTATTTATTTTGAGAGTGAGTGTGTGTATGTGGGCAGGCAAGTGGCAGAGAGAGAATCTTTTTTTTCACCTTTTAATTTATTTTTGAGAGACTGAACACAAGTGAAGGAAGGGCATAAAGAGAGGAAGACACAGAAGCCAAAGCAGGCTCCAGGCTGTCAGCACAGAGGCTGACACAGGGCTCTAACTCATGAGCTGTGAGATCATGACCTGAGCTGAAGATGGACGCTTAACTGACTGAGCCACTAAGGCGCCCCAAGGGAGAGAGAGCATCTTAAGCACCCTCCACACTCAGCACAGAGCCAGTCCCAGGACTTGATCCCATGAACCATGAGATCATCATCTGAACCAAAATCAAGAGTCTGATGTTGAACTGAGTCACCAAGGTGCCTCCCAATCCTATTTCTTAAAAATGCAGCTAACTAATTTGTTTACCTGGAGTTGGTGGTGGTGGTGGCTCCTATTTTCTCCTGAATGTTAGACGGCCTTATCAGCATCATTTAACGCATGCACCTTCATTTCAATATGAATTCATGATGGCATTGCAGATGGACACATGTCTACACCATGTACACAAAAACATTGGTGTTTTTATGGGCTATTAAGGACGATAGTCATAAAAGAAACACCATGTTACAGAAACTGATGTCTGTCTTCCCCCAGAAAGTGTTAGGACTGCTACTCCACATTTATCTCCACTCAAAAGTTTACCAAGTCTGTTGTTAAGATCCTTGTTCCAGAAAGAGTTCAGACCTATGATTAACAGATTATCAAACAGCAGCTCCTATCAGACCACAGGAATCTTCTATGTCAACTTTGAATGAATAGATGGTTCTGTGTAGTTTTTTAATGTTTATTTTTGAGAGAGCTTAAGCAGAGGAGGGGTGGAGAGAGAGAGAGAGAGAGAGAGAGAGAGAGAGAGAGAAAGGAAGAGAGAATCCCAAGCAGGTTCCCCGCTGTCAGTGCAGAGCCTGATGTGGGGCTCAATGTCACTAACTCTAAGATCATAACCTGAGGTGAAATCAAGAGTTGGATGCTTAATAAAGTGAGCCACCCAGGTGCCCCGATGGTGCTGTGTAGTGTGAGTCCCTGATCCCATATTTATGTTCTAGATCCTATATTCCTTGATCCTAAGATCCTAAGTCTGACCCTCCCTGAGACACAAGATGGTAGAGTTGGGTCCTACTGACTTTGACCTACTGTGGTATCAAGATAAACTCAATAAAAAGGAATCTCTAGGGGCGCCTGGGTGGCTCAGTCAGTTAAGCGTCCGACTTCGGCTCAGGTCACGATCTCATGGTCTGTGAGTTTGAACCCCTCATCAGGCTCTGTGCTGACAGCTCAGAGCCTGGAGCCTGCTTCGGATTCTGTGTGTGTCTCTCTCTGCTCCTCCCCCATTCATGCTTTGCCTCTCTCTGTCTCAAAAATAAACATTAAAAAAAAAAAAAAAGGAATCTGTAGACACTGAGTGGAGATTGGACTGCCACAGACCCCAAGGCTTGATCTATGGTAAGTCAAACAATATCTGGTTAACATGTTGACCACCTCTTATGAGGCACAGCACATCTGAAATAACAGAATCTTTCAAAAGCTCCATCACAAAGATCTGTGTGAGAAGACCGACATTAGATGAAACTGTGAGTAGTGGGTAAGGATGGGGGAAGTTTTTAGGAAGGCTGATTTTTCTAAGTGACTTCTCTATCCCCAAAGATCCAGTTTTCAGATCTGGAAGCTATAAGACCGGTGATGGATTGGATGTGGGTCTGGTCTTCTGACTTTGATTCTTCAATCCTCCTCCATTGTCCTCCATCCTACTAAGTCTTACGAAAGTAGCCACCCAAGGGGATTATACCCACCCAAAGAAAGTGCTTAAACTAGACTAGATTATAAGCATGAAGCTTTATTATAAGATCTGGCCAAAGCAATCTGTAGACCAATGTAGATATTATGGGAAATTAACATACTAGGTATTCTGCTAGGCATATGTTCATTGACCCAGCTGATAGCACACCTCTCTGAAATGGATGTAATTATTGATAACGGTTGAAAGAAACAGAATATAAAGGGACACCTGGGGGTGCCTGTGTGACTGAGTTTGTTAAACATCCGACTTCAGGTCATGATCTCACAACTCATGAGTTAGAACCCTGCCTCAAGCTCTGGGCTGATAGCTCAGAGCCTGGATCCTGCTTTGGATTCTGTCTCCCCCCTCTCTCTGCCCCTCCTTCTCTCACACTCTGTCTCTATCTCAAAAGTAAACATTAAAAAGAAAAGAAAGAAACCACCTGAGAGGATAAGAGAAATTACTAAGACCATGAATCTTGTCCCAAGTCCCTTAGGTAAGGTGAAGACTACACACCACGATCTTTTCCATAGCTTTTCCTTCCCTTGTATATTCTTCATTTGTCTGGAGAGATTCCCATATTTACAGGGACCAGTGAACCAGGTAATACAGATGTGCAAAGTAGTTGCCAATTCGAGATAAAATGTGTGTTCAGGTCGCTAGGATTCCTCAGCTCTTGTTACCTTCCAGATTTAACAAGTAGTCTCTGAAAGAGATTTCAGATCATCTTCGGTCTTAGCCTGAAATAAATTATTGGCCATCCTCTACTAAACTGATTTTTTAAAAATTAAAGTATGGTTGATATACAAGATTACTTTCAGGTGTTCAACATAGTGATTTAGTAATTCTATATGTTACACAATGCTCACCATGGTAAGAGTAGTTACCATCTGTCACCATACAAAATTATTACAGTATTATTGACTATATTCTTGTAATTTTCATCCCCATAATTTATTTTTATAACTGGACATTCATACCTTGTAATTCCCTTCACCCATCTCCCCACTCCACCTCCCCTCTGGCAGCCAACAGTTTGTTCTCTGTATTTAGGAGTCTGCTTTTTTTTTTTTTTTTTTTTTTTTTTTTTTTTTTTTTTTTT